>NC_079193.1:126299324-126481824 GCF_029499605.1 Hyla sarda
AAACAGGCCAACTATGTGTCGTATCGCTATCGCTCTGAAGACGTGTCAGTAACCATAACCTGCGTGGTGTCTCCCCCTGCGGACGTAGCAGGCATACTGGGTAAAACCACCACCTATGTGTCGTAATGTTACCGCTCTGAAGACGTGTCAGTAAAAACAACCAGCGCAGAGCCTCCCCCTGCCGACGTGGCAGGTATAACGGGTGTGTAACAGCCTATGAATCGAGATGTTATTGTTCTGAAGATGTGTCAGTAACAATAATCTGTGTGTCGCCTCCCCCTGCAGGCGTGACAGGCATAACGGATAAACAGGCCACCTTTGTGTCGTAGCGTATCGCTCTGAAGACGTGTCAGTAACCATAACCTGCGTGGTGTCTCCCCTGCGAACGTGGCAGGCATACTGGTTAAACCACTGTAATAGATGTTTCTATGGTTTCGTTCCATGTAAAAAACTGATTCATTTAGGAGGCCCCTTCCCCATCTGTTTTCCCCCTCTGCTCCTTCCGGTATCTTGGCCCCCACCATCTTGGCCCCCACCATCGTGTGAAGACTGAACAAAAGAAACTTGTGAAACAGTTACAGGAAGTGGAGTGCCATGAGGACAAGACACATTCCTCATGATATTTGCACACTCCCTAAATACTAGAACATCCCCTAGCAGGGGGTGGGAACTTATGTTAATGACAAAGGTGATATAAGCTTGAACGATTTGAAATAAAGCCCAGTGGACAGCACACAGGGAACGCTAAAGCACAATGGCTCTGTCTGATTTATTTCTCTATGCTTCGGTATATACATTCTGTATACGGATTTGGCCGAGAGTGAGATAGTTACAAGAACGCTGAATTAATCCAGAACACCACCACCTATGTGTCGTAATGTTACTGACCTGTGAACAGTGCCTATGATTGTATGCCGTATAAACACTATGAGTGTACGTGCAAGGTAAGCTGTGAACGTACTTGCAGTATGCATGTTATGAGTGTACGTGTGGAGCGTACGTGCAGTGAAAGCGTTGTGAGCGTGGGTGTAGCGAGGTAGTTATGAGCCTAAAGCTATGAGTGAGCGTGCTGTACACTTGCTGTGAAACGTGTAAAATGCTAAGAGTATGCGTGCATTTTTTTTTATTTATTCATTTATTTATATTATTAAAATTTTTTTATATATATTATATTATATATTATAATTTTTTATATATATATGTGTAGAATATACGATTAGCAAACAAGGGATTCCCCTCACACTAATAACAACCCCACGCTGAAAATGGGAATACTATAACATGAAAGAAGAAAGCGTTTACCAGGGTTCACAAAATATTAACCTTTATTGAAGAAAGATAAAATCTACTTAAAAATACAACATAATTCCTGGGAACAGGAATAAAGAGATTAAACCAGCATGACACTGGACCATTAGTAAAGGCTCATATAATAACAAAATTTTACATAATACAAGTGCACATACTAGTTACATATATAGTGGAAAAACAATGTAATAATACATATAAATACCCTGTGGTTTACAAAAGTAGTGAAGAGTGAGCCCTTACAGCCCGACATTTCGCCAGGGGGTTGCTCTGGTAAGAGCAATGTTAAAATGGGCACTGTCATTAACTTTTTTTATATGTTGTAGTACATCTTAGCTATGAGGAGCGATTAAAGGAGTTACAATTGTTTAGTCTTGAGAAGAGACGTTTAAGGGGGGATATGATAAACGTATATAAGTATATAAATGGCCCATACAAACAATATGGAGAAAAACTGTTCCGGGTTAAACCCCCCCAAAGGACGAGGGGGCACTCCCTCCGTCTAGAGAAGAAAAGGTTTAGTCTAAAGGGGCGACATGCCTTCTTTACTGTGAGGACTGTGAATTTATGGAATGGTCTACCTCAGGAACAATTAACACGTTTAAAACAGGGTTAGATACATTCCTGGAACAAAATAACATTAATGCTTATGCAGAATTATAAAACTACATCCCTTTCCCTTATCCCCTTACACCCTTCCCTTCAATCCCCTGGTTGGACTTGATGGACGTATGTCTTTTTTCAACCATACTAACTATGTAACTATGTAACATATCTCTAATATACATCAATAATTTTTTTTCTGTTTAAAATATTGTATTTTCTATTTAAAATCTGGCCACTAGGGGTCTCCCTCCTAGTGGCTGGTTGCAGCCTACTATGGCGTCACAGCTGAATTCGGACTTATCCTGGACGGGCAATCGGTCCGAATTCAGTCAGCCTGCGCTCGCTCCCTGCCTGTCAGACAGGCGGGAGCGAATGCTGTGAATGCCGGGGTTCACTGTGAATGCATTGGCTCACTGGCCTCAGGCGCAGCCTGTCCCCGCGCCCGGCAGGAATATCTTGCACGGCAGGTCAGCGATGCTCCTATACTCCTCCTCCCTGGGTAGTACATGAACTGCTAAACAGGGAAGAGGATACCCCAGAGCAGTCTGATGTGCTATTGGCCTCTCATCTATGCGCTCTCCCGACAGGAGCGCAGCATAGATGAGGTGAGGGCGTAAGTCAGCGCCCAGCAGGCATCAGTGAGGTGGTGCCTGCTGGGGAATTCGGCTTCCTGCTCAGCAAGAGTGCGAAGTATAAGTGTAGCTGTTTAAAAAAAATTAAAGGCAGGGAGGGGGTTAGGGATAGATTAGCAATAGGTAGGGACAGAAAAAGTAGAAAGTAACCACGCCCCCCTCATCTCCCCTTCCTGGAGGACGCAGGTCTGCATGGGAGAAAGAAGGCAAATCAGGGGAGAGAGGATGTATATGGCTCCTCATCTCCCCTCCCCCTGCTCTGCCTTCGGAGGACGCAGGTCTGCACAGGAGAAAGAAGACAGAGCAGAGGGAGGATGACAAAGTGCACAGGCTGGGGATGTATAGACTGCAGGGGCTGGGGAATAAACCGCAGACTGGAGGTGGGGGACAGGACTCCTGAATGACACATGCTGGGAGTTGTAGTTCCTGTTATGTGTGTGTATGCTATTGTTTCCCAACCAGGGAATGCTGGGATTTGTAGTTTTGGAACACCTGGAGGTACCCTGGTTGGGAAACACTGGTGTACGTATGCCCTGTAGAGGGGTGTTGAACTACAACTCCCAGGAGACTACCGAGACAAAAAAGGTGTTGTAAACTACAACCCCCAGGAGACTACAGAGGCAGCATGTTGGTGGTATACCACAGACTGAAGACTCCTGAATGACATGCTGGGAGTTGCAGTCCCATTTGTGTATGCCCTGTAGAGGTGTGGTTAACTACAACCCCCAGGAGACTATAGAGGCAGCATTCTGGTGTTATACCACAGACTGAAGACTCCAGATGACACATGCTGGGAGTTGTAGTGCCTGTTATGTGTGTGTATGCTACTGGGAAACACTGATGCATGCCCTGTAGAGGTGGGGTGAACTACAATCCCCAGGAGACTACAGAGGCAGCATGCTGGTGTTATACCACAGACTGAGGACTCCTGAATGACCCATGCTGGGTGTTGTAGTCCCTTTTATGTGTGTATGCCAGTATATCTCAACCAGGGCTGGGGAGACAGAGGTCTGCGCTCCTTCAGATGTTCCACTTTTTTGTGATCGGATCATCCGCTCCACCTTTCTAACCAGGGCTGAGTTATATTAGTGTGCTGTGTATAATGCAGGTTTCCTCGGGCTGCAAGGGGGAGGATGAACTGCACGGGCTGGTTTCTGCTTTTTCATGGGCCCCATAAAGAGGACAGAAATGCATGGTGTTTGTACAGGACATGAACATCACTGTATGAACCCTGTACATTTCTATGTCAGTGTTCATACAGTGACGTAGAAATGCACGGGGTTCATATAAGGACGTAGAAATGCACGGAGTTCATACAGGGACGTAGATATGCACATGAATCATACAGGGGAGCAGAAATGCATGGGTTCATAAAGGAAAGCAGAAATGCACGCGGTTCATAAAGGAACATAGAAAGGCATGGGGTTCATACAGGGAAGCAGAAATGCACAGGGTCCATATAGGGATGTAGAAATGCACAGGGTTCATACAGGGAAGGAGAAATGCACGGGGTCCATATAGGGATGTAGAAATGCATGGGGTTCATACAGGGAAGCAGAAATGCACGGGGTCCATATAGGGATGTAGAAATGCATGGGGTTCATACAGGGAAGCAGAAATGCACGGGGTCCATATAGGGATGTAGAAATGCATGGGGTTCATACAAGGAAGCAGAAATGCACGGGGTCCATATAGGGATGTAGAAATGCACAGGGTTCATACAGGGAAGCAGAAATGCACGGGGTCCATATAGGGATGTAGAAATGCACAGGGTTCATACAGGGAAGGAGAAATGCACGGGGTCCATATAGGGATGTAGAAATGCACAGGGTTCATATAGGGATGTAGAAATGCACGGGGTCCATATAGGGATGTAGAAATGCACAGGGTTCATATAGGGATGTAGAAATGCACGGGGTTCATACATAGAAGCAGAAATGCAAGGGGTCCATATAGGGATGTAGAACTGCATGGTGTTCATACAGGGGAGCAGATCTATACAGGTGAGCAGAGATGCACGGGGTTCATACAGGGAATTCATACGCTGGGATTTTTGGGAAATAATTTATCTGCCATCTTTTTTGAAAGAATGGGTGATTTTGCAGGGGGCTTTTTGATAGTATACTGTAGAACCTCTTATTTCCTAACTGCCGATTGGCTTCACTCATATAAAACTCTTTTTTCATAATGACGATGTTCCCCCTTTGTCACTTTTTTATCACGATATCATCCCTTTTCTTAAATTTCTCTAGTGCTATTTTTTCTGCTGTTTAAATATTTTCTTGATCTTTTGGGTACACTAGCGCTTTTACTTGTTCCAGTACTACCGCCCGGGACCAAAAGCTGGGCAGAACGTGGATCGGTTATCACCAGTGAACTAGTGAACTCCGGAACAAAAATGACATCGATGGGGGAACAGGGTCATTGTCACATAACAGGTCTGTTAGAGCTTCTAAGCCCTCTAACTCGGCTTGTGAAGCTTCCCTGAAAACACTGAAGCCCAAAGGGCCAATACTGACGGGGACTTCTCCCTCCATTCTACGTTGCTCATAGAAATTTTTATTTTGTAAAAAAAAAATAATAATAATTTTTAAATATATTTTTCTAACAGCCTTGAAGAGGTCAATCTCGAATGTTATGGGATCAAACTCTTCAGTCAGGCAATATGTTAAGCCCTTTTTAAAAAGTCGATTGAAAGGTAAGTCAGCACTCCTCTACTGAGTGGAAAAGGATATGTCCTGTGCAGTCGTTGACTCACGCCCGGATCCGCTGTCACTCGTGGTGCTCAATCTTGTTCAAGAAGGTCCAATATATAGTGAAATAGAATAGATGAGATGGCACTAACGATCTTGCAGCAATGTGTAGAATTTATTGCAGTCAGGTCAGGTTACAGGTTGGCTGACGGGCCGGTTTCTCGCTATCAAACAGCGCTTTCTCAAGAACTTTTTCAAACGCGTTTCCATGTCCTTATCAAGATTGAAGTCTGACAAGTTGATAATAGTCAGGTTATCTTCCAAAACAGTGTTGCTACTGGTTACTTCCACGACACCTTCTTGCGCTTGAAGTTTCCTCCTTTGCTTGGCCCGCCGTGTGGGTGCCCTTATTGTTCTCCACCTAAAGGGACAGCAGTCACTACAGACTCAGATCGAATTGCAAACATCCTCGCTTTGCCTATGACAACAGACTTTTTTCCAGATCGATTGCTTTAATTTTGCTCATCTGTACCACTGGACTCTGAGTCCATTTTCCAATAATCATTTTTTTGCTGGGATTATGACGTCTTCTTGGTTCATAGTTTTGTTTCTTTTTTTGAGTGGAGAAGTTAAAAATCCTATTTTCATCATAATCTATCTTGTCTCTAATAAACCTATCTTTTTTAGCGTCCTAGATTATCGTCTGGATATGGGTGAGCTTTTTTTTCCAGCTTTTGGCTATGTGATAGCCTGGGGGAGTAGGGTATATGGGGTGTAGCTGTGTGGTGAATAAAGGGTGTCAGGTTAACCCTTTCTATTCGTGACACCAGGGTGAGGGCTCCTCTGTAATGCTTGTCCTACCGCCACCCTTCCCAAGAGCGATAGGGAGGTATAGAATAATGGAATGTCCACAACCGGAGAGTTTGCTGAAAACAGTTGGAACTTTTACTGAAGATTTTATGCAAGCTTCACAACAGGAAAAGTCTCTACAAGTGCAAATTCTCTTTGACAAAGGATTGACAAAGGTTGGGACCTTAACCCCTTAAGGACCGGGGGGGTTTTCCGTTTTTGCATTTTCGTTTTTTGCTCCTTGCCTTTAAAAAATCATAACTCTTTCAATTTTGCACCTAAAAATCCATATGATGGCTTATTTTTTGCACCACCAATTCTACTTTGTAGTGACGTCAGTCATTGTTCCCAAAAATCTACGGTGAAACGGAAAAAAAATCATTGTGAGACAAAATTGAAAAAAAAACCTGCAGTTTTGTAACTTTTGGGGGCTTCAGTTTCTACGTAGTACATTTTTCAGTAAAAATGACACCTGATATTTATTCTGTAGGTCCATACGGTTAAAATGATACCCTACTTATATAGGTTTGATTTTGTCGTACTTCTGGAAAAAATCATAACTTCATGCAGGAAAATTAATACATTTAAAATTGTCATTTCTGACCCCTATAACTTTTTTATTTTTCCGTGTATGGGGCGGTATGAGGGCTCATTTTTTGTGCCGTGAACTGAAGTTTTTAACGGTACCATTTTTGAATTGATAGGACTTATTGATCGTTTTTTCATGATATAAAAAGTGACCAAAAATGCACTATTTTGGAATTTGGAATTTGGAACGCCATTGACCGTGCGGTTTAATTAACGATATATTTTTATAATTCGGACATTTCCGCACACGGCGATACCATATATGTTTATTTTTATTTACACTGTGTTTTTTTTTTTTATGGGAAAAGGGGGGTGATTCAAACTTTTAATAGGGAAGGGGTTAAATGATATTTATTCACTTTTTTTTGCAGTGTTATAGGTATAACACTGCACACACTGATCTTTCACATTGATCACTGGTTTCTCATAAGAAACCAGTGATCGATGATTCTGCCGCTTGACTGCTCATGCCTGGATCTCAGGCACTGAGCAGTCATTCGGCGATCGGACAGCGAGGAGGCAGGTAGGGATCCTCCTGTTGTCCTGTAAGCTGTTCGGGATGCCGCGAAATATTTTGCCGCGGCTATCCCGAACAGCCCACTGAGCTAACCGGCATGGTTTCAGTTTCCCTTTAGACGCGGCGTTCAACTTTAGCGATCAATGCCGCGCGCTATTAGCCACGGGTCCCGGCCGTTGTTAGAGGCCGGGCCCGACGCCATGGCCCCGCGTTATAGATCAAGAGCGGACACATGACGTTCCAGTACGTCATGTGTCCTTAAGGGGTTAAGCACTTTTGATTCCTTAGACTGATAGGTGCTATTCCACTGGATTTAGGGGATTTAGTTGCAGTCCAGTAGTCACGCTAGCTTTAGCGGGGATTAGCTTAGAACTCACGGTTTAGTTTAGCCTGAGGCCGGTAGTTTTTCAGGCCTAGCTTGTCTTTGAAAGTTGTGCAGAGCCGTCCTGCTAGTCCGGCATACACGAGAGCAGCAACCCAAGAGAGCAATAATTGGCTACAGCTCCCTTATATGGGCAGGGGCTGGACTAGAGCTAATTGGTCCAATACTGCTGTCAATCACCTTTACATAGCATTATGGGTAACATGTGACCCAAGGACCTCCAAAGGCTCTCTAACATACCATAGAGGAATTAACATGGTCACATGACCGAAGGTCCTGCGACGCTAACAAGGTAAGCATACTATACATTATATTAAATATACACTATTATTATTAAATATGTACATATATAAACATCACATAATTAGAATAGAAGAGAGGCGACTAGGGGCTGTGCCACCTGGGGGACCCTACCTGAGCATAGTTGCTCTGACTTTGGGGACCACCATACAAGGTACGGTATGCAATACGGTGCCGGGACACCACAAACCCCCTTACTTAAAATAAGTCGGCCTCAACGTCTGTCCCCTAAGACAGAGGGATGAAGTGAAGGTTGATTTATAACAGTCCTGAGCATAACTTCTCAAATGTCCATCGATCAGGCAGTCTAACACTGTAAAGCTATTTAACTTTTTGAGGTACATACATATAAAAGAGTAAACTCATGAACAGGATTACTTGGTTCATGAATTTAGTAACAGGATATTATTTACATGAGATACTTCCTACTTGACATTTTTGAATCTCACTAGACATTTTTGCCATATTAGTTACCTGTTTAGTACACTGAGGGTTTTACTGGATTGCCTGAGGCTATCTACCAATAAACTAGCTATTAGGGTCCATTGGCTACACGCTCTTATCCCTAGAACACAACACATAAACCTTACCTAGGTTATCTTTGATTAAGTGTATTATTTTTAGCTCACAAGAGCACCTACTGGCCGGGCAGGGCATCTCGCACACGTAGGAGAAAGAAGAGAACAGTTAGTGTACATAACAGTGGCAGGAATTGGAAAATGACATAGGCTACAATTCCTAGCGCATTTGTTTAAGTGTGAGATTTTTTGTTGTTGTTTGGTGTACTAAGTTTAAGTAAGGTAAGTACACTTAAGTGATTAGTTTGAGGTACTATGTGTACAATAATACATGAAAGATCAGTCTTGGCACCTATCCCTCAGAAACACCACATCTTGACTCTCAGGAACCTCATCAAAAGACAATTCTCTAGAAACTTCAGTCCCCGAGGGACCAACTTGAGGGCTGGAAACAGGAGTCATATCTTCTACAGGACTGGTGGGACCCATGAGGCTTGGCGAAGAGAGTCCTGGAGTACTTGGAGCTGTCACTGGAGTACTTGGAACTGTCACTGGAGTACTTGGAGCTTTCCCTGGAGTGCTACTTTTGCTGGGCGAGGAGATCAAGGACGGTTGGGCTAAATCTGAACACGGTACACCATAGATCATTGCAGGCTGATGAGGGGAGGACAGTGGAATGTCCATTGTAGGATGAATGCCCTCTCCCCGAACATATTCTCTCATTGGCCTTGCTTCTGGGGAAGCAGGAGGAGGCGGCTCTGGCAAGTCGTCCTTCACACACAGTTTTATCCTATTTCGGTGGACTACTTGTGGTTGAAACCCCTCCTTCTGTACTTCGTAAACATCCGTGTCGGGATATGGCATTGCCGTAACAGTGTAAGGCTCTGTCTCCCACAGAGAATCCAGCTTATGTGACCGAGGGAATTTTCTGAGCTGTCTCCAAGTTGCAGTGGCTGAGCGGAGGCATGTCGATTGTGATCCTTTTGCTGCCTGTACTAAGCCTCACCCATTTTCTTTTCTACAATATCCTTGGCTTCTTCAATCCTCCTTCCATGCTCAGAAACCCAATCTTGAGAGGTTTGAGGGTAATTGTTAAAGGGTGCTTGTAACCCAAAGGCTCTATCCTTGGACAGTTGGCCATGTCGGCCCATCATAAGGAAGAAAGGAGTGTATCCTGTGGAGCAGCGGATAGTATTGTTGTAGATCTCCAACAGTTCAGGTAGAAGTCGGGGCTACTCCGTGTTTTGATAGAGATGCTGCCCTTAGCATGTGGATGAATACCTGATAAATCCTTTATCACAACCCATTCCCTTGAGGGTTATAGGCGGTGGTCCGAAGCTTCTTGCAATCATGGAATTGGCAGAGTTCTTGAAATAACTGAGCCTCGAGCGCAGTTCCTCTATCAGTGAGGACTGATTCAGGACATCCCAAGGGTTGGACCCACTGGCTGTAGAAGACCTAAGCAGATGTTCTGGCAGTAAGATCCTTGACGGGTACAACGACCACCCACTTAGAATAATGATCCACCATGGTCAGGGCATAGGTATATCCTGCTCGGGTAGGGGATAACTTCACATGGTCCAGAGAAACCAGTTGATTAGGCCTCTCGGTATGGATGGGGTGTAGAGGTGCTCTGGCGTCCTTGCGGGGATTCTTAGTGACGTTGCAGATGGTGCATTCGGCACACCACTTCTCAATATCTCCACGCATTCCCACCCAGTAGAACCTTCTTCTGACTGTAGCCTCAGTCTTGTGGACCCCAAAGTGTCCCGACTGGTCGTGATAGGCATTAAGAACAATGGCTGCGTTCCTTCGAGGGACTAAGATCTGATGCAAGCGTTCTGAGATCGGATCCAAGGAATTTCTGCATAGCAGTCCCTTGTGGAAGAACAGGTGATTCCTCTGTCGTCACAACCGCTTCAACTCCAGGTCCCCTTGCGCCTTGCGGAGTCTAGTCGGAACTCTATTCTGCAATAGATAGTCCAAGAGATCCTCCATGATCCGACTCTCATCTTGCAAGGTCTTCCAGGTATACAGATCTTCGGGAACCTTAGGAGGCCCAGGGTCATCACCTTCTTGAGCTGTTAGCCGTCGTGAGTCAGGTGACTCACGAATCGCTGGTATAAGGGCAGCATCTCTACATCTTCCCACACATCTTCCATGGGTGGTTCCTCACCGGGAGCCATACGAGAGAGCACATCCGCGTTGACATTGGTCTTCCCACTTCGATACTTGATGTTGAAGTAGCAGTTGGCCAATCTAGAGGCCCAGCATTGTTCAATGGCTCCCAGCTTGGCAGTGTTCAGGTGGGCCAACGGATTGTTATCGGTGTAGACCGTAAAGGGAGTATCCGTGAAATAGTCCTTAAATTTCTCAGTTATCGCCCAGAACAAAGCAAGAAGTTCTAGCTTGAAGGAGCTATAGTTAGCATAATTTCTTTCTGCGCCCTGTAGGTGCCTACTGGCATAGGCTATAACCCTCTCTTTACCATCCTGTATCTGCGATAGAATGGCCCCCAAACCTTCAAAGCTGGCATCAGTCTACAGTCGAAATGGCTAGCTGTAGTCAGGGTATGCTAGAATGGGGGGTTCAGTAAGGAAGCGCTTCAGGGCCTGGAAGGCAATTTCTTGATCTTCATCCCACTGTATCAGGAGTCTTCCATTGTAGTTTTCTTTGGCAACTCCCCGTAACAGAGCAGTCAGATGCCCAGCAATTTGAGCGGGATGAACCGTCTGCAATAGCCCTCAAATCCCAAGAAACTCCGTATGTCACGTACGTTTTAGGCGTGGGCCACTCTTTCACAGCACTCACTTTATCAGGATCAGGTTGTACTCCTTTGGCACTGATGACATGTCCTAGGTAGTGGACTTTGGGCTTCAATAAATGGCACTTGGAGGGCTTGACTTTCAGTCCATGTTGTATAAGGACTTGGAAGACTTCTCTGAGATGGTATGTCCAAGAGTAGACAATGACATCATCCAGGTAAAGAACACTTTGGAAGTTCAGGTGTCCAAGGCATCTTTCCATCAAACTTTTAAAGGTAGCCGGTGCATTGCAGAGTCCAAAGGGCATGCTTTTAAATTCAAAGAGCCCCATCGGGGTCACAAACGCCGTCTTCTCCTGATCTTCCTCGGCCATGGGTAACTGCCAGTATCCACTGGTCAGGTCTAGTGTAGAAAAATAGGCTGTCGATCGAAAGGCAGTGAGGAACTCTTCTATCCTAGGAAGAGGGTATGCATCTTTATGGGTTACATCATTCAACTTCCTGTAGTCCACACAAAATCTAATGGTTCCATCCTTCTTTTTAACAAGCACCAAAAGGAGCAGCCCAGGGGCTCTGGCTCTCCTGATTGAAATCATCCTCCCTCCTGCATTATTTTCTTCACCGTCTAGTACATCCAAGGTACGACTGGCCGATGCCTCTCTTTGATGGGCGGACTATTTCCGGTTAGGATCCAATGCTGGATCATCGTGGTCCGGCCAAAGTCGGTTGGGTGCTTACTGAAAGCTTCCTGAAATTGGCTATCCACTTGAAAAACCCCTGCAACCTGGTCCCGGGGAGTATCTTCGGCCCGATCTGCAACTGAGTCCACTGAGTTCCACTGGACCCTTGTCGGCCCCTTGGGCAGCCTGAGCAGTCCACTGTCTAGCAACTTGTGGCTTCGACATCACGTCTCGGGAATCCAGGTGATTTAGCTGAGCTATGGGAGTATACTTGGTTAGTCTGGTAGCGCCTTGGGAGAGGTTAACCACTTGAACCGAAACTCTTCCGTTTTTCACAGTCACAAGACTTCTAGCTGCGCTTACCAAAGGGTAGTCCTCCAGTTACATTGGTTCCAAAAGTGCTTGGTAATCTTGGTTCTTCACCCCTGGTCGGCACGGCACCAAATAATATTCTCCGTCTGTGGCTGCAGGGTAACAGCCCGTATATGTCTTGGATTCTCACCCGGCAGATCTCCCCTTGAGGGTTGACAAACTTTTGTTCAGCTTGGAGTGTCCTGAGGTGGTGTTGCGCAGCTCGCCGGCCAGAGGGTGACATGTAGGGAAGAGATGTATGCAATGAGTTAACTATGTCATCAAAACAGTGTCTCATGATGTTCATCCCTAAGATAAACTCAGCTGCATGTTCATCACCAACACTAGTAACAATAACACCTTGCCCTATAAGGACATGATTTCCTACTTGCACTGTGGGCTCCCAGTAACCATGCCTGGGTACTGGTTTCCTATTCCCCATAATCATACAAAAGTCTGCATTGTTAGGCTCACATAACATTTCAGGACCCCAATATTTATAAAACACAGAATGGTGGACACTTGGGACCCCGTGTAGATCAGGGCCTGCAGTTTAATCCCTTCTACCACAATTTGCACATAGGGGCAGGGGGCAACATACATTGATAGTCCTATTTTAGTGCTGGTTGATCCTGGACCTTCACTGGTTACTCCTGGGGTGCGGTCCTCGACCCCAGGGGATGCCCGTTTAAAGCACAACATTGGCTCTTCCAGTGTCCAGTCTTATTGAAATGACTACAGACAGGTCATTGAGTCCCAGGTGGCCTCACAGGAAGAGTACTAGGGGGTCTGGCAGGGCGAGGGGTAGGTTCTTTAAGTGAAGGTGAGTTAGTCCTGCCTACCATCTCTTTATAAGCTTTGGTCAACTGATCAATGTCCTGCCGCACATGTTGTAAGTCCAGGGACTAGAGGGAGTTGAGACAGCTGTAGGCTGAGACGTGGTTACGGTCGGAGCCGGGGCTCCCAATGAGTCTGCAGGGGGGGGGGGGCTAACTTCTTCCGCCTCGGGCCCTGACTCAATGACTTTGATGGCTAACTTGAAGGCAGGGAAAGCCATGTCAGGGTTCTGTGCTGCCAGCATACAGTCTTAGACGTACCTCAGAGGGGGAATGAGACTCGAACACTTGATAGAGCCCCTCAAAAGATTCTCTCTACTGTAGCCTTGTCGGCCGGTGGCCAGGTGCATAGCTCCTCCCCTCCACCAATGCAGGCCCTTGCAACTGCCCTGTAAGTAACTGCACCTGTTGATGAGGGGGAAAAGCATAAAACCTGAAGAGGCTGTATATCTTCTCCTTGAAGTCCCTCACTGTTAAAGGGTCACCGTTGTAGTTTGGAAGGACGGGATTTCCAAGGAAGACAGGTGCGGCGGCAGATGTTCTTGAGATGAGTGCAGCAGCTGGAGATGAATCAGGTTGAACTTGGCTTGCTGACTGGGCTGGTTCTGCGGAGGAAACCACCGGAGCACCACCATCTTGCTGAATAGGGGGTGCAGGTGCTGGAACAGGCATTTGGGCAGGTTCTTGAGGTGGAGCAGGTCCCGGAAGCGGTATTGGCGCTGACGGATCCGACATTTTGATAAACGGAGCTGGCCCTTTAAATGAAGCTCGGGAACATCAGTCCCTTTAAGAGACGCAGCTGTTCTCTAATCTGGAACTTGAGTGCGTAGATCTCGAACTTGAGAGCGCTGATCTGGAAATTGAATGCGACTATTGGGAGTTGAAATGAGTCCAGCCAAGATCTTAACTTAGCGATCTGGTACTTCAGGGTTTTATACTACGCTGGCTTTGTAAAGCTTTCGTTCCTCTGAAACATTCTGCGTTTCTTTACTGTTCTGATTGTGCTTTTCTGTAGGTCTTCTGTTTGAGGCTCCACCAAGATGGCCGCCGCGGCTCCAGAGGCCTAGGTGGGCAGAGTTTCAGGATCGCGCGCGCGGGAAGGACCAGCGCGGTCTTTAACCCCTTGCGCTGCGAATTGCGGCTCAGCTGTGCTTTTCACCTCCCCCTTACTTTTCGTGCGCTTTTTTGCACACAGCGCCAGAAACACAGTCCCGTTGCCTTGAATGAGATTCACAATACATAAATAAAGTCCTTTACATAGGGGGGAGTCACTTTGATTGGTGGCAATAGCTGGAGGCACACAACCGTATCCTGTTCGTGGGACGCCAAAAAGCTATGTGATAGCCTGGGGGAGTAGGGTATATGGGGTGTAGCTGTGTGGTGACTAAAGGGTGTCTGGTTAACCCTTTCTATTTGTGACGCCATGGTGAGGGCTTCTCTGTAATGCTTCTCCTACCGCCACCCTTCCCAAGAGCGATAGGGAGGTATAGAATAATGGAATGTCCACAACTGGAGAGTTTGCTGAAAACAGTTGGAACTTTTGCTGAAGATTTTATGCAAGCTTCACAACAGGAACAGTCTCTACAAGTGCAAATTCTCTTGGAGATTGACAAAGGTTGGGACCTTAAGCAATTTTGATTCCTTAGATTGATAGGCGCTATTCCACTGGATTTAGGGGATTTAGTTGCGGTCCAGTAGTCACGCTAGCTTTAGCTGGGATTAGTTTAGAAATCACGGTTTAGTTTAGGCTGAGGCCGGTAGGTTTTCAGGCCTAGCTTGTCTTTGAAAGTTGCGCAGAGCCGTCCTGCTAGTCCGGCATACACGAGAGCAGCAACCCAAGAGAGATAATTGGCTACAGCTCCCTTATATGGGCAGGGGCTGGACTAGAGCTAATTGTTCCAATACTGCTGTCAATCACCTTTACATAGCATTATGGGTAACATGTGACCCAAGAACCTCCAAAGGTCCTCTAACATACCATAGAGGAATTAACAAGGTAAGCATACTATACATTATATTAAATATACACTAATAATAATTTTATTTATATAGCGCCTACAGATTCCGCAGCGCTTGCAATTATGGGGTACAAACAAAGACAATTATCAGACATAATATTACACAATAACTATTCAAACAAGAGGTGTGGGGATATACTGAGGATATGTTGAGGCCAATTAAAGAATGTTATAGGCCTGTCTGAAGAGATGTGTTTTCAGGCCACGTTACACTATTATTATTAAATATGTACATAAATAAACATCACATAATTAGAATAGAAGAGAGGCAACAAGGGGTTGTCCCACCTGGGGGAC
This sequence comes from Hyla sarda, assembly GCF_029499605.1. Lineage (NCBI taxonomy): Eukaryota > Metazoa > Chordata > Amphibia > Anura > Hylidae > Hyla > Hyla sarda. The sequence goes on from NC_079193.1 coordinate 126,314,664, forward strand.
CCTACCTGAGCGTAGTTACTCTGACTTTGGGGACCACCATACAAGGTACGGTATGCAATACGGTACTGGGACACCGCATATAAAGCTGGAGTAGCACTCGTCATTTAGGGCTTGTTCACACAGCCGTCTGTCCCCGTTCTTTTTTTCCCCGTTTCAGTTCCGTTTTTGCAGACTGTAAACGGATTAAAAACGGTTTAAAAAAAAAACCATTCACGTCAATGGGATTTTTTACAATCCGTTTACATCCCTGTGCACCCGTCTGCACATGCAGTATTTTTTCTTCCGTGAAAAAAACGGAAGAAAACAAGGACATCATAATTTTAACATTGATGTCTATGGCAAACGGATGAACCTTTAATGTAATTACATCTGAGCATGCTCAGAAGAGGTGACATCAGCAGACTTCTACAGTGTTGGGGGACTACTACTACTCCCATCATGGAAACAAGTCTGTTCCATTGTTACAGCGAGCGCTCCGATCCCCGCCTCCGGATCGGAGCGCCCGCTGCCTACCTCCGTTGCCCCCGGTCCCCGGCGTCTCCCGGTCAGAGACACCGACCGGGAGCGCGGGTCCTATTGTCCTGGAAACGCGGCTCGCGTGACGGCTGGCCACCGCTCACACGCCGCCTCTCCCTCCTTCTCACCTGCGCTCCGGCGCGCTGCGGCCCCGTCCTCATCTTTCTGGCTCGCGCGGCCCCGCTCCCCAGGACGCGCACGCACCGTCTATGGTAAATTTAAAGGGCCAGCGCACCAATAATTGATGCGCTGGTTCCTGATTCCCCCACTGTGTCCCTGCCTATTTAAGAGCTCTTCCCCTTCTTGCCCTTGCCGGATCTTTGTGCCTAGTGCCATTTTGAAAGCGTTCCCTACAGTTGTGTTTTGCCTTGCCCGTTGCCGTACCCGTTGCTATTGTCCTCTCGCCTGTGAACCTTGCCGCCTGCCCTGACCTTTGCTACGTCCGACCACGCTTCTGCCTTCTCCTTTGTACTACGCCTGTTTCAGCAGTAAGTGAGGTTGAGCCGCTACCGGAGGACACGACCTGGTTGCTACCGCCGCAGCAAGACCATCCCGCTTTGCGGCGGGCTCTGGTGAAAACCAGTAGCAACTTAGAACTGATCCTCCAGTGCGGTCCACGCCAATCCCTCACTGACACAGAGGATCCACCACCAGCCTGCCGAATCCTGACATCCATGATGGGAGTAGTAATTCCCAAGTAATACAAACACGCTGCAGGGGCATATTCTATAGAAGTGCTGTGGGGGCCAGATATATAGTATTATCTTGCCCCCACAGCAATTCTATATAATATGCCCCTGCAGCTCTATGTATGAATAGTATTCTATCAGCAGCATTGCGGCGGCGGCAGCTGGTGCGATGCTCTGCGAGTAAAATACTATTCACAGATAGCGCTGCATTAATGACATATGCGCCAGCGTGGGGTCACATAAATGCGCTGGCGGGGAGTATATATTGATAATTGCGCCGGCGGGGGGGGGGGGTATATAATTATAAATGCGCTGGCGGAGGGTCACATATACATACTGCGGGGTATAGGTTTTTTTGCTGGCAGGGGTTATATCTTTATGAATGCGCTGGGGGGCTAGATATATAGCGCTATATATCTTGCACCCTACAGAGCTTTTAATATACATTGTCCATTTTTAAAATCCCACAGGGAGCCCTGATTGGCTCTTCAGTACGCGCCATTCAGAGCTCCCTGCGGGAAATTTTAAAATGAAAGTAAAATACATTGTGTACATCGCAGGGTTGCGGATCATGCCGCCTGCTCCCCTGCTAAATACAGAGGTTTTTTTTGTGTTTTGTTGCATATTTTTTTGCCCTCACACGTGCATATTACATACATACATCTAATAATGTACCATTTCATACCTGCTAATCTATCAAGGGCCTACATACTGTGAAAATCCAAGCAACAGTACTCACCGGCTGGTGTTTTACAAAAATACTGAGTTTTTAGGCTCAGTGTAGCGCATTTTTCTGCCCTCATAAGTGCATACCACATACCTACATCAAAGCAGTCTACTATTTTGTATCTGTAAATCAGTAACAAGCATAGATACTGGGAAAGTCCAGCAAAAGTAATCACCGGCTGGTGTTTTACGAAAATATGTTATACAAGTGTACTGTAGCACTCTTTTTTCCCTCATACGTGCATACCACATAGGTACATCTAAGTAGTGTACCATTTTGTACCTGTTAATCTGTCAAGGGCCTACATACTGTGAAAGGACAGCCAAAAGTAATCACCTGCAGCTGTTCTAGATAAATACTGTTTAAGGAGTAGTGAAGTGTATTGTAATACCCTCATATACGCACTAAGTATGTAAGGCAGAGAAGTGCCAGGACGTGCACAGAGGAGTGGCAGAGGCCTAAATACTTAAGGCAGAGGTTGGAGCAGACTAGGGGCGAGTGGCAGCAGGTTTCGCAGCGGGAGGCCTGAGCTCCTGTTATCAGCTAGGTGTCGTGTCTCGACCAGCAACCCATCTGCCGTCATCGATTAGTTAAAACGCTCATCCACTTCATCACAAGTGACATCCGACACCCCCAGTCAACAGTCGGTGGGTTCCTCTGACAACCCTCAGTTGGCATGGCCCGGGAGCAGTCCCTGTCCTCCCATTGCCTCTATCCTATGCTGTTCCCTCCCCTAAAGAAGTATCTTATGCTGTGGGTTCAGCTCCACTATTCACTGAGGACAATCTAATAGAGGACAGTCAGCAGCTACTGCCCAGCCAAGAAGGGGAGGAGACATGCACCACTTGCTCCGCTAGGTGGCCAAGTAGTGATGAGGAGAGTGACGTGGGAGGCGGTGTTGCCATGGTTCAGGGTCCTGAAGCAGACACTGTTGGGGAATCTGAGGAGAACATCAGTGACATGCATACACTTGTTAATGATGATGATGAAGCCGATCGCAATTGAGAGTCGGGTGCAGAAGGGGCTTCATCATCATCAGGAGAAGAGAGTTGAAGGTTACCCTTGAGGCAGCAGCTGAGCCAGCAAGGCGGTAGCACGGTTGGCAGTCAGCATGGTGGCAGAAGTGGAAATTCTGGAGCCAAACGTGGGAGACCACCTGCTTCGTGGCAGCCTACCTTTCCAGGAGGTAGTGGAACAGGGGTTCATGGAGACGGCACCAGTAGCAGTCAATTAGTGCGGACTGTAGGTGGTAAAATCAGCTACTCAGCAGTGTGGCAGTTTTTCAGCAGGCATCCGGAGGAGGTTCACGTAGCCACATGCAATATATGTCGGCAGAAGGTGAAGTGTGGCCAGGGTCCCAATGTTGGCACCACAGCCCTGTGTCAATACATGCTTCGCCACCATAAAGCGGCCTGGGAGAACCGTGGCTCCGATGTAGTGGTCCAGCCTGCTGCATCACCCAGTGGCCAGCCGCTCCTCTTCCAGCTAGCCAAGGCTCCACCACCTCAGCCGAAGGGAGCGGTATGTCAAACCCTCCTTCTGTCGCTCCAGATGCTCCTGCTTCTCCTACTTTTAGTCAGCCATTCCGCCAACAATCCACTGGTGAAGCCATGTCCAAGAGACAACAGTATGCGCCCACTCATCCAATGGCGCAGAAGTTGAATGTGCTCCTGTCTAAGTTGCTGGTGCTGCAGTCCCTCCCTTTTCAAGTGGTGGACTCTGCACCTTTCAGAGAATTTTATGGCTTGTGCCGAGCCAAGGTGGAGAGTCCCAAGCACTAGTTTCTTTGAGAAGAAGGCAGTACCAGCCCTGCATAGTGTCAGGATCTGGACTGGTATGCGGAGAGGACACTGGTGGTGGATCCTCTGTGTCAGTGAGGTGATGGCGTGGGCCGTACCAGGGGAACAGAGTCTAAGAGGTTACTGGTTTTCACCAGAGCCCACCACAAAGCGGGATGGACTTGCAGCGGCAGGTAACCCCCAGGTCGTTCCACCCGATAGCGACTCAACCTCACTGACAGCTGAGACAGGCGCGGTACACAAGGACTAGACGGAGGCGAGGTTAGACATAGCAGAAGGTCAGGGCAGGCAGCAAGGTTCATAGTCAGGGGCAACAGCAGACGGTCTGGGTACACAGGCTTGGGAACACACTATAACGCTTTCACAGGGCACAAGGCAACAAGATCCGGCAAGGACAGGAAGGGGAAGTGGGTTTATATATGTTTGGGAGTGATTACCACTGATTGGGCCAGGCACCAATTAGTGGTGCACTGGCCCTTTAAATTTCAGAGAGCCGATGCAGTGCCGTGGATTGTAATTTGCCATAGATTGTGATGGAGTGACTCAGCAGTTTTCCCTGCTCGAGCGCTCCGCCTCCATCACATTCTATAGGCTGACACTCGCACACCACCCCCCTCAACCATTGGTTACTGCGGGGGCTGGAGGGGGGGGGTGCGAGTGTCACGTGACATATTTAATACTCACACATCGCAGCTCACGGCAGTCTCACTTGGGCTATCACAGTAAGAGGATCTCTCCTTGTGATAACCCGAAGCTGCACGGAGCTCTCATAGCCTCTGTGGCCCGTTTTATTGTCACCTGCCAGCGCTTTCGATAGCCAGAGCTATCGATATCCCTATGTCCGATAGCGCTGTCATCCACTTGACTCCCGCCAGCACGATCGGTCGCCAGCGGGATCGGGATCCCTATGCCTGATAGCGCTGACAACCGCTTGACTCCCGCCAGCGCGATCGGTTGCCAGCGCGATCGGGATCCCTATGCCCAATAGCTCTGACAACCGCTTGACTCCCGCCGGCGCGATCGGTTGCCAGAGAGATCGGGATCGCTATGCCCGATAGCGCTGACAACCGCTTGCCTCGCCGCCCGCTGCTCTACTCCCCATCCCCTGTTTACTCTCAGGGAACGGGGAACAGAAAGTAGAGCAGCGGGCGCAGCTAAAGTAGTGCTGCGCATGCGTGCGCAGCTAAAGTAGTACTGTGCATGCGCAGCACTACGCAAATAGCGTAGGTAGGTTGTAATTTAGCATAGTTTAGGCACCACAACTCCCAGCATGGGAGTTGGAGTTTAGGACAACAACTCCCAGCATGCCCAGACAGCTAAAGGCTGCCCAGGCATGCTGGGAGTTGTAGTTTAGCTTAGATTAGACAGTGAAGGGACCACAACTCCCAGCATGCCCACACAGCTGAAGGCTGCCCAGGCATTCTGGGAGTTGTAATTTAGCTGATGGGACCACAACTCCCAGCATGCCCAGACAGCTGAAGGCTGCTCTGGTATGCTGAGAGTTGTAGTGCAGTGAAGGGACCACAACTCCCAGCATGCCCAGACAGCTGAAAGCTGCCCGGGCATGCTGGGAGTTGTAGTTTAGCTTAGATTAGACAACAAAGGGATTACAACTCCCAGCATGCTCAGACAGCTAAAGGCAGCCCAGGCATGCTGGGAGTTGTAGTTTAGGACTACAGCACCCAGCATGCCCAGACAGCTAAATGATGCCCAGGCATGCTGGGAGTTGTAGTTTAGGGCTACAACTCCCAGCATGCCCATACAGCTAAAGGCTGCCCAGGCATGCTGGGAGTTGTAGTTTAGGACTACAACACCCAGCATGCCCAGACAGCTAAAGGCTGCCCAGGCATGCTAGGAGTTGTAGATTAGCTTAGATTAGACAGCGAAGGGACTACAACTCCCAGCATGCCCACACAGCTAAAGGCTGCCCAGGCCTGCTAGGAGTTGTAGATTAGCTTAGATTAGACAGCGAAGGGACTACAACTCCCAGCATGCCCAGACAGCTAAAGGCAGCCCAGGCATGCTGGGAGTTGTAGATTAGCTTAGATTAGACAGCGAAGGGACCACAACTCCCAGCATGCCCAGACAGCTGAAGGCTGCCGGGGAATGCTGAGAGTTGTAGTGCAGTGAAGGGACCACAACTCCCAGCATGCCCAGACAGCTGAAAGCTGCCCGGGCATGCTGGGAGTTGTAGTGCAGTGAAGTCACCACAACTCCCAGCATGCCCAGACAGCTAAAGGCTGCCCAGGCATGCTGGGAGTTGTAGTTTTACACAGGTATAAAGTAGTTAGCTTAGTGTTAGCGCGATGTTAGCGTAGCGTTAGCTCAATTTTAGCGTAGCTTTAGTGTTAGCGCGGTTTTACAATTTTTTGCGTAGCATAGTGTAAGCTGTTGTAGCTGTTAGTGTTAGTTGTAGCGTATTTAGCATAGCGTAGTGTTAGCGCAGTTGTAGCGTAGCTTAGTGTTAGCGCAGTTTTAGTGTATGTAACGTAGCTTAGTGTTAGCGCAGTTTTAGTGTATTTAGCGTAGCATAGTGTTAGCACAGTTGTAGCGTATTTATCATAGCGTAGTGTTAGCGCAGTTTTAGTGTATTTAACGTAGTGTTAGCGCAGTTTTTGTGTATTTAGCGTAGTGTAAACGCAATTTTAGCGTAGCTTAGTTTTAACACAGTTTTAATATATTTAGTGTACTGTAGCATTAGCACAGTTTTAACGTATTTAGCGTAGCCTATTGTTAGCGTAGTCTTAGAGTAGTGAGCGCAGCATAGTCTCAGAGTAGTTAGCGTAGTGTTGTGTTAGTCCAGTTCTAGCATAGTTGGCGTAGTTGTACACGGGTGTAGTGTAGCTAACTTAGTTTTATAGGCAGATGAAGTGTAGTTTAGAGAGTTTAGCGTGGGGTGTAGCTTAGCTTAGTCATAAAGTGAAGGGGCTACAACTCCCAGCATGCCCAGACAGCCAAAGCTGTCCGGGCAGGTTGGAAGTTGTAGTTTTGCAAAAGTAGCAGAGGCAGTTGCGCTCTGCTACATTAATGTAGTATACAGCCACCTGTATAGATGGCTGGATACGATGATCACAAGGCCACTTACCCACCTCCGTTCCTGCTCCGTCACTGGACTATTAGCAATGCAGGAAGATGACAGAGCTCGAACAGGGGTGGTAAGTTAGGCTCTCCAGGTACTAACCCATTTTTTTTGTGTTTGTCTTCTCGTTTCAGATACGTGAATGCGGAGGACTACATCGGAATCGGTGGACTACAACGATGACCTGCATTTTTTTCTTTTCTTTTAATAAAATGGTTAATGAGGGCTGTGGGGGAGTGTTTTTCCTAATAAGAATGTTTTAACTTGTGTGTGCATTTTTTTCTTTATTATTACTTTACAGGCTTAGTTGGCGCTCTGGGCCTGTTGGTATCGGCTCTGCCCTGTACCCCTGTGGCGTTGGGTACCGGGGTAATAATTCGGGGTTAGCGCTAGCTGTTTTTGGGGCTAACGCTAAGCCCCAACTTAGTAATGGACTCCGTCTACAAGACGGCTTCCAGTACTAAGCCTGTAAAGTAATAACAAAGAAAAAAAGCACACACAAGTTAAAACATTTTTATTAGGAAAAACACTCCCCCACAGCCCTCGTTAACCATTTTATTAAAAGACAAGAAAAAAATGCAGGTCATCGTTGTAGTCCACCGATTCCGATGTAGTCCTCACCATTCACGTATCTGTAACGAGAAGACAAACACAAAAAAAATGGGTTAGTACCTGGAGAGCCTAACTTACCACCCCCGTTCGAGCTCCATCATCTTCCTGCATTGCTAATAGTCCAGTGACGGAGCAGGAACGGAGGTGGGTAAGTGGCCTTGTGATCACCATATCCAGCCATCTATACAGGTGGCTGTATACTACATTAATGTAGCAGAGCGCAACTGCCTATGCTACTTTTACAAAACTACAACTTCCATCCTGCCCGGACAGCCTTTGGCTGTCTGGGCATGCTGGGAGTTGTTGCCCCTTCAATTATGACTAAGCTAAGCTACACCCCACGCTAAACTCTCTAAGCTACACTTCATCTGCCTGTAAAACTAAGTTAGCTACACTACACCCGTGTACAACTACGCCAACTATGCTAGAACTGGACTAACACTACACTACGCTAACTACTCTGAGACTATGCTGCGCTCACTACTCTAAGACTACGCTAACAATACGCAACGCTAAATACGCTAAAACTGTGCTAATGCTACACTACACTAAATACATTAAAACTGCGTTAAAACTAAGCTACGCTAAAAATGCGTTTACACTACGCTAAATACACGAAAACTGCGCTAACACTAGGTTAAATACACTAAAACTGCGCTAACACTACGCTATGCTAAATACGCTACAACTGCGCTAACACTACGCTACGCTAAATATACTAAAACTGCGCTAACACTAAGCTACGTTAAATGCACTAGAAATGCGCTAACACTAAGCTACGCTGCAACTGCGATAACACTACGCTATGCTTAATACGCTACAACTGCGCTAACACTATGCTACGCTAAAAACTGTAAAACCGCGCTAACACTAAACTAAAGCTACGCTAAAATTGAGCTAACGCTACGCTAACTACGCTAAAATCGCGCTAACACTACGCTAACTACTTTATACCTGTGTAAAACTACAACTCCCAGCATGCCTGGGCAGCCTTTAGCTGTATGGGCATGCTGGGAGTTGTGGTGACTTCACTGCACAACTCCCAGCATGCCCGGGCAGTTTCAGCTGTCTGGGCATGCTGGGAGTTGTGGTCCCTTCACTGCACTACAACTCTCAGCATACCCGGGCAGCCTTCAGCTGTCTGGGCATGCTGGGAGTTGTGGTCCCTCCGTTGTCTAATCTAAGCTAAACTACAACTCCCAGCATTCCTGGGCTGCCTTTAGGTGTCTGGGCATGCTGGGGGTTGTAGTCCCTTCGCTGTCTAATCTAAGCTAAACTACAACTCCTAGCATGCCTGGGCAGCCGTTAACTGTCTGGGCATGCTGGGTGTTGTAGTCCTAAACTACAACTCCCAGCTTGCCTGGGCAGGCTTTAGCTGTCTGGGCATGCTAGGAGTTGTAGTCCCTTCGCTGTCTAATCTACGCTAAACTACAACTCCCAGCATGCCCGGGCAGCTTTCAGCTGTCTGGGCATTCTGGGAGTTGTAGTCCCTTCACTGCACTAAAACTCTCAGCATAACCGGGCAGCCTTCAGCTGTCTGGGCATGCTGGGAGTTGTGGTCCCATCAGCTAAATTACAACTCCCAGCATGCCTGGGCAGCCTTCAGCTGTCTGGGCATGCTGGGAGTTGTAGTCCTAAATTATAACTCCCAGCATGCCAGGGCAGCCTTTAGCTGTCTGGGCATGCTGGAAGTTGTAGTCCTAAACTACAACTCCCAGCATGCATGGGCAGCCTTTAGCTGTCTGGGCATGCTGGGAGTTGTAGTACTAAACTACAACTCCCAGAATGCCTGGGCAGACTTTAGCTGTCTGGGCATGCTAGAAGTTGTTGTCCCTTCACTGTCTAATCTAAGCTAAACTAAAACTCCCAGCATGCCTGGACAGCCTTAAGCTGTCTGGGCATGCTGGGAGTTGCTGTCCTAAACTACAACTCCCATGCTGGGAGTTGTGGTGCCTAAACTATGCTAAATTACAACCTACCTACGCTATTTGCGTAGTGCTGCACATGCGCAGTACTACTTTAGCTGCGCACGCATGCGCAGCACTACTTTAGCTGCGCCCGCTGCTCTACTTTCTGTTCCCCGTTCCCTGAGAGTTAACAGGGGATGGGGAGTAGAGCAGCGGGCAGCGAGGCAAGCGGTTGTCAGCGATATCGAGCATAGGGATCCCGATCGCGCTGGCAGCCGATCGCGCTGGCGGGAGTCAATCGGTTGTCAGCGATTTCGGGCATAAGGATCCTGATCGTGCTGGCGACCGATCGCGCTGGCGGGAGTCAAGTGGATGACAGCGCTATCGGGCATAGGGATCCTGATAGCGCTGGCGATCGAGCGCGCTGGCGGGTGACAATAAAACGGGCCACAGAGGCTATGAGAGCTCCGTGCAGCTTCGGGCTATCACAGGGAGAGATCCTCTCCCTGTGATAGCCCAAGTGAGACTGCCGTGAGCTGCGATGTGTGAGTATTAAATATGCCACGTGATACTCGCACACCCCCCCCCCCCCCAGCCCCCGCAGTAAACCAATGGTTGGGGGGGTGGTGTGCGAGTGTCAGCCTATAGAATGTGATGGAGGCGGAGCGCTCGAGCAGGGAAAACTGCTGAGTCACTCCATCACAATCTATGGCAAATTACAATCCACGGCACTGCACCGGCGCGCGCGCCGGGACATGACAGCAGGGGAACGGGACAGGTGAGATGATTGGGATGCGACCCGCGGGCGGGCGCGTCCCGCTACGCGTATCGCATCCCCACCGGCGATAACAGTGCAGCGCTCTCGGTCAGTGGGTCTGACCGGAGCGCTGCACACAGAAGAACGCCGCGAGTGCTCCGGGGAGGAGCAGGGACCCGGAGCGCTCAGCGTAACACAGTTTTGTACAAGAGAAAGTGGGCCAGTCCTTGAGCCTGTTGGTGTGCTCAAAAGTGCATGGAAGCGCCGACGTGTGGAGCTGTAGCTACAGGCAGCGACAATACATGTCTTTAACGGCCCACTGGGTAAATGTGGTTCCTGCACAGCCACAACAGCAACTTGGACAGGTCACACTGCTTCCTTCTCCACGCTCTAACTCTCAGGCAGTTGGTCCTGTGACAGTGTCCGACTCCACCTCCTCATCCTCCACTGCATGTACAAATTTCAGTGGCCCTTCATCGTACCATGTGTGTAGGGCACAGCGGTGTTACGCTATTCTTCACATGGTTTGCTTTGGCGAACGGAGTCACACAGGAGGAACTGCCAAAATTAATTTGTCAAGAAATCTGAGTATGGCTTACTCCACGAAATCTGCAAAGTAGGAGGAGTAAAAATGGGGGGTATTTTGAGAGCGCTACTGTCAGATGGCGATGGTTGAAGTCAAGAAACGGTGTGAGCCAGCACTTATGCAGGACTAACTTTTATTGAAAAAAGTCAAGAAAGTAAAAACAGGACAGCGCGTTTCGGCGCTCGCTGGCGCCTTCCTCAGGTCCACAATCATAAATTTGTGCAGTCCTAGCCGGAGATCCTGTGGGCAGGCTTGCAGGAACTCCGGCTAGGACTACACACATTTATAATTGTGGACCTGAGGAAGGCGCCAGCGAGCGCCGAAACGCGTTGTCCTGTTTTTACTTTATTGACTTCTTTTTTCAATAAAAGTTAGTCCTGCATAAGTGCTGGCTCACACCGTTTCTTGACTTCAATCATCGCCATCTGACAGTAGTGCTCTCAAAATACCCCCCATTTTTACTCCTCCTACTTTGCATTCTTGTCCGTCCCCCTCGGGAAGACGGAATAATAAGGGGTGAGAGCAGCAAACTGTCGCCATTCCTTCTCATCACCATTGTGTACTATCGACTCAAGGTCAGTACGCCACCATAGGTGTTGGTGGCGGGTATTTTCATTTTCACTTTTCCATAAAATACCACACAGGGAGCGCCCCATTGTTTTTTCTCCTCCTTTCCATCCACGAAATCTGGAAATGGGAACCATGGTGACAGACAACGGGAAGAACATTGTGTCTGCGCTGCGACAAGGAAGTGTTAAACATGCGCCCTGCAAGGCACACGTGTTCAATCTGGTTGTCAAGCACTTCCTCAAGTCTTCACCCCATTTGTAAGACATCCTAACAATGGGAAGGAAACTGTGCATGCACTTCATCCACTCGTACACTGCAAAGTACACCCTCCTTGAGCTGCAGCGTCAGAACGGTATCCCACAACATAGTCTTATTTGTGACGTTGCCAAACGTTGGAATTCCACCCTCCATATGTTGGACAGACTATACGAACCAAGAAAAGCCATCACCGATTTCTTGATGATCCAAGCAAATAGGGGTACTCCCCTGTGTAACTTCAATGTGAACCAGTGGCAGCTCATACATAACACCTGCCGATTGTTGAGGTCCTTTGAGGAAGCCACATTTGTAAATCGCCTGGATTACGGGATGAACGACATAATTACAGTCCTACATTGCCCACAACAAATGATTGAAACGATGGCTGGTCACGGCAATGGAGAAGTTGCGTCTAAATCTTAAGTCTTCATGAGCCCTGTGGGGGCTGAACTGGAGGAGGAGGATGAGGGGCAGAGTGGAGCATGGCAGTATGCAGTGGAGATGGAGGCAGGGAGTCCCTCTGAGCCACTGGCCCAAATGGCACGATGCATGCTCAGTTGCTTGCGTAATGACACCTGAATTGTCAAAATTAGTCAGCGGGATGACTTCTGGCTCTCCACCTTATTGGACCCTCGCTACTGTTACAGAATGGGGGCTTTTTTACACCCACTGAGAGGGAGGACAAACTGAACTACTACAGAGAGATCCTACGTAGTCAGTTGGCCAATGCCTATCGGTGACATGGTCCATCCACTCACAGGTCTGACTCGGGGGGCCCTCTTCGCTCACCTTCCACTGCCATGGCTGCTGGGGAGTGGTGTCAGGAGCTGTAGCAGCTCCATTATTAACAGCCTAAGTCTACAGTCGGTGATGAGTAGCTTTCTTCACCCGCATAGTGAAGCAACTCAGCTGCTGCAGGTAGACATGGAGCAGGACATGAACCAGTAGGTGGTGGCATACCTTGACATAGCCATGCCAACAAACCTTGAAGATCCACTGGACTTCTGGGCAGCCAAACTTGATTTATAGCCGCAACTAGCAGAGTTTGCCCTGGAAAAGCTGTCCTGCCCGGCCAGTAGTGTACCATCAGAGCGGGTGTTTAGTGCTGGCGGGGCCATAGTCACCCCAAGTTGAACTTGTCTGTCCACGAAAAATGTGGAGAGACTGACCTTTGGGAAGATGAATCAGGGATGGATCAGCCAGGATTTCCAGCCACCAATGCCAGATGCCTCAGAGTAGATTGACCATGCTGCTACACCAACACTTCACAATTATGGTTATGAAACCCTCTTGGGTTATCAATTAGGGTTATGAAACCCTCTTGGGTACTGCGAATGCCTTCTCCTAACTCATCCTGTGTCTTTCAGGAACTACTTGCCTCACTGATGCTTCTGGCCTTGTGCCTTTAATTTTTGGATCTTTAGCAGTACCTAAATACATGCTTAATGCAAATTTCAACATTGATCTTTAAATGTAAGGGGTTATGAAACCCTCTTGGGTACTGCGAATGCCTGCTCCTGACTGATCCTGTGTCTTTCAGGAACTACTTGCCTCACTGATGCTTCGGGCCTTGGGACTTTAATTTTTGGATGTTTAGCAGTAGCTAAATACATGCTTAATGCAAATTTCAAAATTGATCTTTAAATGTAAGGGGTTATGTAACCCTCGGGTGTACTGCTGATGCCTGCATATCATTTGTACAGGGTACGGCGGAGTCACGCTGTTCTTCACATGATTTGCCTTGGTAAAAAGTCTTGGAAACAATGGCCGGTCAGGGCAATGGAGACGTTGCGCCTACATCTCACAGCCACATGAGCCCTGTGGTTCGGGACACTCAAACTTTGATTTAAATTTCAAACAAAAAAATCTGACATTTCAATGGTCTCCTCATGCTTTAGCCAACTCCAGGCTGTGTCATTCAGGCAATATATGGTTTATTGATGCCGCTGTTGGGCCTGGGTATTACAATTGTATGATAGGTAGCACCAGCTATCCAACTCTTCATTTAGAAGAGAATTTCAAAAATTATTGTGTTTTTTCTTAGGGATTGTGAAGCCCTGGTGTGTACTCATGCTTCAGCCAACTCCAGGATGTGTCATTCAGGCAATATATGGTTTACTGATGCCACTGCTGGGCCTGGGTATTACAATTGTATGATAGGTAGCACCAGCTATCCAAACTCTTCATTTAGAAGAGAATTTCAAAAATTATTGTATTTTTTTCTTAGGGATTGTGAAGCCCTGGTGTGTACTTCTGCTTCAGCCAACTCCAGGCTGTGTCATTCAGGCAATTTATGGTTTACTGATGCCGCTGCTGTGCCTGAGTCTGGGAATGAAAGTTTTGTGATAGGTAGCACCAGCTATCAAAAACCTTCATTTAAAATTTCTAAAATTCTTGTGTTTTTTTCTTGGGGATTGTGAAGCCCTTTTGTGTGTACTCCTCCTTCAGCAAACTCCAGGCTGTGTCATTCAGGCAATATATGGTTTACTGATGCCGCTGCTGTGCCTGGGTCTGGGAATAAAAAATGTCTTATGGTAGGTAGCACCAGCTATCCAAAATCTTCGGTTTAAATTTCTAAATTCATCTTTTAATCTTAGGGATTGTGAAGGCCTAGTGCCTACTCATGCTGCTGGCAACTCCTGGCTGTGCCATTCAGCCACTATATGGTCTCCTCATGCTGCCAACACATCCACGCTGTGTCATTCAGCCACTATATGGTCTCCTCATGCTGCCAACACCTCTACGCTGTGTCATTCAGCCACTATATGGTCTCCTCATGCTGCCAAAACCTCCACGCTGTGTCATTCAACCACTATATGGTCTCCTCACACTGATGCCACCTCCAGGCTCTGTCATTGTGCCGATCTGCGGCAGTGATTCTAAAAGTGATGCCGGTAATCTGCATGTTATTCAGAGTAACAGTATTATTTCACTACCCCAGCACACTCCATATGCGTGATAGAACACAGCAAAGTGTTCTATACCCCTATTGAGGCTCTCTGTAGGCTCGAAATAGCCTTTTTTAATATAGATTGACGGCAAATAAATTCGGATCGAAACAAACTTTTTCGGAAAATTCGGCGAATCGGCCGAACTGAATTTTTGAAAAGTTCGCTCATCTCTAGAGATGAGCGAATCGAAGCTGACGAACCCGAATTCGTTAAGAATTTCATGAAATATTCGATTCGCAATGAATGCGAACATCGCCGCGATTCGATCGCGCAAATCGCTTCATTAAATTTCATTTTACAGCGTTCCAGGCTATTGGAGACCTAAAATGGCGGATCCACGTGTGAGTACATGGGGCAGGGGATTATGGGAGGGCAGGAAACAGCGGCGGGAATGAAGGTAGGCGGGATGATCCTAAATCACATGTGAGATGCAGCCTATCAGCATTCATTGACCCCTGTGATGTCAAAACCCTATATAATCGACAGCCAAAACCCTATATAATCTCTTCATTTCGTCTATGCACTCAGAGATAGAGAGAACGGGACTGTGTGTCTGACTAGCTTATACCACAGCGTTACACTGCAACTGCTAGTCACATCAGCATTGGGGAAAGACAGGAGTGCAGAGTGTTTTGCTGTTCACACTGAGAAGGATCATTGATAGCTAAACCTCCTTTTCACGTTATTAAGCATTGCAGTAGAGAGGGGCAGTTAGCTGTTAGCTGCCTGAACTTTATCAACCATCTTACTACCTCATTTTTCAGCGCAATTCAGTATTTTTTTTTGCTGCACAAATCATCTGCTGCTCAGAATTGTGTCACAGGGTGCAATTTAAGGTTTAATCCCTGTATTATTTTTTATTGTGGTGCTGCACTGTTGGGTCCTGCTGCTGTTCACAAATACATTATTTTTCAGCGGACTGTAGTGCATTTGTCTGCCCTCATACGTGCATAACACATGCCTACATCAAAGCAGTCTACTATTCTGTATCTGTAACAAGTCAAGATACAGGCGCCCAAGTAGTGAAGCGGAGAGTGACGTGGGAGGCTGTGTTGCAAGTGTTCAGGGTCCTGAAGTAGACACTGTTGTTGTTACAGAGCAAGCAGTTAGTGGGGTAAAAATGGAGGTTGGAGAAACTAGCCAGGAGGCCCAAGTACGGAGCTGGGTTAATGTAGTTAGAGGGACTGGAAAGGGGGCAAGGAAAAGGAAGGTCACTTCTGCTTCTGATCTCCCAAGTAAAATTGCCAAGTTGGGCGATGATGCGAGGGCCTCAGTTTCAGAGATGGTAACCCTAGTGGATACTGGTCTCCCTAACAGCCGGGGGAACAGCTCAACTAGTAGTGTGGGGGATGGTAACGAAGGGAGGCCAAGACAGTTAGTTGTGGTAGGGGATTCTATAATCAGGAAGACGGATAGAATAATTTGTTGCCAAGACCACCTCAACCGAATGGTTTGCTGTCTCCCTGGTGCCAGGGTTCGGCATGTGGTGGAAAGGGTGGACAAATTACTAGGGGGGGCTGGGGATGACCCAGCTGTCGTGGTCCATGTGGGAACCAACGACAGAATACATGGTAGGTGGAGGTCCTTGAAGAATAATTACAAGGAACTAGGTGCCAAGCTGAAGGGAAGGACCTCTAAGGTTATGTTCTCTGGAATACTTCCTGTGCCATGCGCATCGCAGGAAAGAAAGCGGGAGCTTAGGGAGTTAAATGCATGGCTTAAGTCGTGGTGTGAGGGGGAAGAGTTTGGGTTTTTAGAGCACTGGGCTGACTTTTCATTGGGGTACAAACTCTATTCTACGGATAATTTGCACCTGAATGGAAGGGGGTCTGCTGTGCTGGGGGAGAGAATCCTGGAAGGGGTGGCTGAGTATTTAAACTAGGTGAGTGGGGGGGAGGATAATGAAGCAAAGAAAGCAGACAGTGGGATGCATAGGTTAGAGAGGGGTCAGGACATAATGGTGGGTGGAGAGGAGTCCTGTGGGGGGAGGTTAAGAGCAGTGGATAAGGAGATCCATGGGTTACAAACCAGCCGTAAAAATAAATGTAGCCCGAAAAATTGTAATCCCAATAATTCAAAAAATTCCATTAGCCCCAATAACTCAATAACTACAATAAGCCCCATTAACTCAAAAAATACCATTAGCCCCAATAACTTAAATAGTACAATTAGCCCTTATAACTCAAATAATAACATTAACCCCAAGAACTCTGAAAATCCCATTAGTGAGACTAAATGTGTAAAACTTAATGGAAAGGTAAAGTGTATGTTCACAAATGCCAGAAGCCTAGCAAATAAAATGGGGGAGCTTGAGGCCTTGATACTGGAGGAACATATTGATATAGTTGGGGGTCACTGAGACATGGCTGGACTCCTCGCATGACTGGGCCGTTAATCTGCAGGGGTTTACATTGTTTCGCAAGGATAGAATGAACAGAAAAGGTGGTGGAGTCTGTCTGTATGTAAGTGGTATGAAAGTCAGTGTGAACGATGCCATAGTGTGTGATGATTCTGAGGATGTGGAATCACTGTGGGTAGAATTACAAAAGGAGGGAAATACTGAAAAAATAGTATTTCGTGTAATCTACAGACCCCTAATATCACCGAAGAGATAGAAGGTCGGCTGTATAAACAAATAGAGAGGGACGACCGGGCAGGTACAGTGGTAATAATGGGAGATTTTAACTGTCCAGATATAGATTGGGGCCGGGGGCTGGCTAAAACTACAAAGGGGAGAAAATTCCTAAATTTATTGCCGGATAATTTTATGGGCCAGTTTGTGGAGGACCCAACAAGAAGTGATGCCTTGTTGGATCTGATCATTTCCAACAACGCAGAGCTGGTTGGTAATGTAACTGTGCGGGGAAAACCTTGGTAATAGCGACCACAATATAGTTACTTTTGACTTAAAAAGTAAAAAAAACAAAGACAGACGGGGAAGGCAAAAAACATATAACTTTAAAAAGGCAAATTTCCCTGGGCTGAGAGCTGCACTACAGGACATAGACTGGGGGAGGTGTTCTCAAATACTGATACAGAAGGTAAATGGGACATCTTTAAATCAACTCTAAATAACTATACAGCTAAATATATACCAAAGGGGAACAAATATAAACGATTAAAACTAAATCCTACATGGCTGACAAATGATGTTAAAAGAGCAATAAACAACAAAAAAATAGCCTTCAAAAAATTCAAATCTGATGGGTCAGCTATAACATTTAAACAGTACAAGGAGCTTAATAAAATCTGTAAAAATGTAATAAAAACAGCAAAAATTCAAAATGAGAGACAGGTGGCCAAAGAAAGCAAAACTGATCCTAAATAATTTTTTAGATATATAAATACAAAAAAACCAAGGTCAGAGCATGTAGGACCCCTTAATAATGATAATGGGGAGGTTGTCACGGGCGATCAAGAGAAGGCGGAGCTACTGAATGGGTTCTTTAGTTTTCTATACAATATGGAAGAAGGAGCTGACATTGGCCAGGTCAGTGCTGGTAACACATCATGTAATGTACTGAACTGGCTTAATGTAGATATGGTACAAGATAAGTTAGGTAAAGTAAATGTAAGCAAATCTCCACGGCCGGATGGACTACACCCAAGAGTTCTTAGAGAGGTAAGTTCAGTAATATCTGTACCCTTGTTCATGATATTTAGAGATTCTCTGGTGTCTGGTATTGTGCCAAGGGACTGGCGCAAGGCTAATGTGGTACCAATCTTCAAGAAGGGCTCTAGGTCTTCACCAGGCAATTATAGACCGGTAAGTCTAACGTGCATTGTGGGTAAATTGTTTGAAGGACTTATAAGGGATTACATACAGGAATACATAGGGGATAATAGTATTATAAGTGATAGCCAGCATGGGTTTACTAAGGATAGAAGTTGTCAAACCAATCTAATTTGCTCTTATGAAGAGGTGAGTAGAAGCCTTGACAGAGGAATGGCTGTGGATATAGTGTTTCTGGATTTTGCCAAAGCGTTTGATACTGTCCCTCACAGACATCTGACAGGTGAGTTAAGGTCCTTGGGCTTGGAAACTTTAGTTTGTAACTGGATTGAACACTGGCTCATGGATCGTACCCAGAGAGTGGTGGTCAATGATTCGTACTTTGATTGGTCCCCGGTAATTAGTGGTGTACCCCAAGGTTCAGTACTGGGACCGCTGTTGTTTAATTTATTTATCAGTGATATAGAGGATGGTATTAACAGCTCTGTTTCTATCTTTGCAGATGACACCAAGCTTTGTAGCACGGTACAGTCTATAGAGGATGTGCATAAGTTACAAGATGACTTGGATAGACTAAGTATCTGGGCATCCACTTGGCAAATGAGGTTCAATGTAGATAAATGTAAAGTTATGCATCTGGGTACTAATAACCTGCATGCGTCGTATGTCTTAGGGGGGATTAAACTGGCAGAGTCACTGGTAAAGAAGGATCTGGGTGTACTTGTAGATCACAGACTACAGAATAGCATGCAATGTCAGGCTGCTGCTTCTAAGGCCGGCAGGATATTGTCATGTATAAAAAGAGGCATGGAGTCAAGGGACAGGGACATAATACTCCCCCTTTATAGAGCATTGGTACGGCCTCACCTGGAATATGCTGTTCAGTTTTGGTCGCCTGTTCATAAAAGGGACACTGCAGAGTTGGAAAGGGTGCAGAGACGCGCGACTAAACTAATATGGGGCATGGAACATCTTAGCTATGAGGAGCGATTAAAGGAGTTACAATTGTTTAGTCTTGAGAAGAGACGTTTAAGGGGGGATATGATAAACGTATATAAGTATATAAATGACCCATACAAAACATATGGAGAAAAACTGTTCCAGGTTAAACCCCCCCAAAGGACGAGGGGGCACTCCCTCCGTCTGGAGAAGAAAAGGTTTAGTCTAAAGGGGCGACACATCTTTACCGTGAGGACTGAGAATTTATGTAACGGTCTACCTCAGGAACTGGTCACAGCAGGAACAATTAACAGCTTTAAAACAGGGTTAGATACATTCCTGGAACAAAATAACATTAATGCTTATGCAGAATTATAAAACTACATCTCTTTCCCTTATCCCCTTACACCCTTCACTTCAATTCCCTGGTTGGACTTGATGGACGTATGTCTTTTTTCAACCATACTAACTATGTAACTAACTATGTAACCGTGGCTCGGATGTAGTGGTCCAGCCTGCTGCATCACCCAGTGGCCATCCGCTCCCTCCTTCATCCAGCCAAGACTCCACCACCTCAGCCGAAGGGAGCTGTGTGTCAAACCCTCCTTCTGTCGCTCCTGCTTTTCCCGCTTTTAGTCAGCCATTCCGCCAACAATCCATCAGCAAAGCCATGTCCAAGAGACAACAGTATGCGCCCACTCATCCAACGGCACAGATGTTGAATGTGCTCCTGTCCAAGTTGCTGGTGTTGCAGTCCCTCCCTTTTCAAGTGGTGGACTCTGCACCTTTCAGAGAATTGATGGCTTGTGCCAAGCCGAGGTGGAGAGTCCCAAGCCGTACCAGCCCTGCATAAGTTTGTACAAGAGAAGGTGGGCCAGTCCTTGAGCTTGTCGGTGTGTTCAAAAGTGCATGGCAGCGCCGACGTGTGGAGGTGTAACTACGGGCAGGGAGAATACTTGTCTTTTACGGCCCACTGGGTAAATGTGGTTCCTGCACAGCCGCAACAGCAACTTGGACAGGTCACACCGCTTCCTCCTCCATGCTCTCGCTCCCAGGCAGTCAGTCCTGTTACAGTGTGCAACGCCGCCTCCTCATCCTCCACCGTGTCCTCGGCCTCCACTGCACGTCCAAATCTCGGTGGCCCTTCATCGTACCATGTGTGTAGGGCGTTGTCAAGCTGTTCTTCACATGGTTTGCCTTGGCGAATGGAGTCACACAGGGGAGGAACTGCTAAAGTTAATTCGTAAAGAAATCAGAGTATGCTTACTCCACGAAATCTGGAAATGGGAACCATGGTGAATGACAACGGGAAGAATATCGTGTCCGCGCTGCGACAAGCAAGTGTGAAACATGCGCCCTGCATGGCACACGTGTTGAATCTGGTTGTCAAGCACTTCCTCAAGTCTTCACCCCATTTGCAAAACATCCTGAAAATGGTAAGGAAACTGTGCATGCACTTCAGCCACGCGTACACCGCCAAGCACACCTTCCTTGAGCTGCAGCATCAGAACAGTATCCCACAGCATAGTCTTATTTGTGACGTTGCCACATGTTGGAATTTCACCCTCCATATGTTGGACAGACTATACAAACAAAGAAAAGCCATCACCGATTTCTTGATGATCCAAGCAGATAGGAGTACACCCCTGTGTAACTTCAATGTGAACCAGTGGCAGCTCATACGTGACACCTGTCGTTTGCTGAGGCCCTTTGAAGAAGCCACATTATTTGTAAGTCGCCTGGATTACGCCATGAACATCGTAATTCCACTCCTACAACAAATGATTGAAACCATGGCTGGTCACGGAAATGGAGATGTTGCGCCTACATCACAAGGCTACATGAGCCCTGTGGGAGCTGAACTAGAGGAGGAGGATGATGAGGGGCAGAGCGGAGCACACCATAGGTTGGATGAGATGGCCGGTGTTTCTAGTCATCGGACAGGAGAGGAGGAGCAGGAGCAGCCAGAGGAGCTGGAGGTTTATGAGGAAGGCAAGACAGAGGACCCAGACACACCGTGGCAATATGCAGTGGATATGGACACAGGTAGTCCCTCCGAGTCACTGGCAAAAATGGCACGATGCATGCTCAGTTGCTTGCGTAGTGACCCTCGAATTGTCAAAATTGGTCAGCGGGATGATTTCTGGATCTCCACCTTATTAGATCCATGCTACCGTCCCAGATTGGGGGCCTTTTTTACACCCACTGAGAGGGAGGACAAACTGACCTACTACAGAGAGATTCTTCGTAGTCAGTTGGCCGATGCCTATCGGCCACATGGTCCGTCCACTCGCAGGTCTGACTCGGGGGGCCCTCTCCGCTCACCTTCCACTGCCATGGCTGCTGGGGAGGGGTGGCAGGAGCAGTACCAGCTCAATCAGCAGCAGCCTGAGTCCAGTTCTAGCATAGTTGGCGTAGTTGTACACGGGTGTAGTGTAGCTAACTTAGTTTTACAGGCAGATGAAGTGTAGTTTAGAAAGTTTAGCGTGGGGTGTAGCTTAGCTTAGTCATAAAGTGAACGGGCTACAACTCCCAGCATGCCCAAACAGCCAAAGGTTGTCCGGGCATGATGGAAGTTGTAGTTTTGCAAAAGTAGCAGAGGCAGTTGCGCTCTGCTACGTTAATGTAGTATACGGCCACCTGTATAGATGGCTGGATACGGTGATCACAAGGCCACTTACCCACCTCCGTTCCTGCTCCGTCATTGGACTTTTAACAATGCAGGAAGATGACGGAGCTGGAACGGGGGTGGTAAGTTAGGCTCTCCAGGTACTAACCTATTCCCTTACGTCCTAACCAGTAGCACAGATGGGGTATTCCACCCCCCGCGAACTGGTAGGACAGATGGAAGTTTTATTGAACCTAATTAAACAATCAGTAAAGACACACCCACAACACCCTGTATAAGTAAGAGGGTCATCCTCTGCTCCATTGTGTTTTTTTCTGTCCTCCCGGACAGTGGGACAGATGGTGACCCCCTTACTCCTGTTATATGAGGAGGGGGGGGTTTTCTTACTTGCAAATTTGGGCATAGTTTGCGCCCATCTGCTTCTATTCCTCGGAGCCGCGACTCCAATCGCGGCCCCGGCCGGAAGTGCGTCAGCGGCGTCTGACGTCACTTCCTGTTTCTCTCTTCGCTCCCGGCTCGGTTTTTTGCGCCGTTTTTTGCTAATAATGCGGCGAAACCGAGCGAGGAGCCTCTTTCCATAACCCTCTAACTAATAGGGTTCCTTTTTTTCCTGTTTTTCTCCTGTTTTTTTAAGACAGGATTTCTTTATCTCTGTAACTCCGCCTTGTGGGCGGAGTCTTGTTTTGGCGCCAGCCAGGAGGATATTTAAACTCCCCCTAGGCTGTCATTCAGCCTCCTAGAGCGCAGAGCTGTTGGTACTTCCACAGTCCTGTCTTTTTGAGTCTAGTAGTGCATCCTTGCGGATACTACTGTTTCCCTATCTCTATATCTTACCTAGTCTCTTGCTGAGAACTTTGGGTATTTTAAATTATTTTTTAGCTAGCCGCAATTTTTTTCTTGCCGCTACATTATCTAATCCTCCTCTCATATTTATCTAGATATGTCGACCGAGGGCTCAGGGGATCGTGAAGGCTTGGCAAAAAGATCCGCCAAGCGCAAGCACCTCTCTTGCCATGACTGCAATACTCCCCTTGAGGATAATTATGAATTTTCCAGGTGCCCTCCTTGTAGGGCTAAGTCTCTACCTTCCCACCAGACTGAACCTACAGTCCAAGATATGTATGTGTGGGTCTCCTCTAACATGTCGGCTATGCAAGCCTCTATTGAGGAGCTGAAACACGTTGTCTCTCAGAAACGCGCCAGACCTTCTTCACCTCCCAGAATGGAGACGTCTGTGGATCAGGAGAGAGAAGATTCCAAGTCCTCCTCTTCGGATGAGGAGGTCACTGCATCCTATTTCTTTCCGCTGGAAAAGACCCAGCGTCTTCTGAGATCCATCCGGTCGGGGGACCAGGATGTTGATCCCGGGGAAGCCTCTACCTCCGCCTCTAAGGGACCTAGGGTCTTTAAAGCGGATGATACCCTTCTGTCCGTGCTTAGAACGGAATGGAAAAAAACAGAAAAGGGTCCGGTCTTAACTAAAAGATTTAAGACCATGTTTCCTATACAAGAATCTCAGCTTTCCTCCTGGGGCCCTGTCCCTAAGGTTGACATGGCAGTTGCCAAACTGTCCAAGAGGACAGTGGTCCCTGCTGAGGATGGGTCTTCCTTGCAGGATCCAATGGATCGGAAGGCTGACTGTGCCATGAGGCGCTCCTACTCCACTGCTTCTGCGTCTGCATCAGTGGCGATAGCTTGCTCTGAGGTAGCAAACTTTTTGAAGACCCGCCTTTCTAACATCCAGTCGGATTTGGACCAGGGGGTTCCTAGAGATGAAATTCTTTCATCCTTCAAGACGTCCAATCTGGCCGTTGATTTTTTGTGCGATGCTTCCACCCAGCATCTTAAATTGGCCTCCAAGTCTATGGCCCTGGCTTCCGCTGGACGACGTCCTCTGTGGTTAAAACCTTGGAAGGTTGACAACTCTTCCAAGAACACCTTATGTGCTATGCCTTACGAACCCGGCATTCTTTTCGGAGCTGAGCTGGACCGCATTATGGAGGGACTTTCTGACAAGAAAGGCAAGTCCCTTCCTTATTCCTCCTTTCGCGGTCGAGGGTGGCGTTCTGGGGGCGGATCAGCCCCCCCAGCCTAAGCCTCAGAGAGACTGGGGTAATCAACGCAGGGGCGGAAAACGCTCCCGTGGCCCCAAAGACAACAGAAAGCTCTGACTGCGGGCTTCTACGAAGCTCTGGGTTCCTTGCCGAGGTGACCTTTCCAGTTTCCCATCCTGCCCCCCAGATTCCAGTTGGTGGTCGTCTTCACCATTTTTCAAGCGCCTGGTCCCTCCACATTCAGGACCCTTGGGTCCTGAGATTAATCTCGGATGGTTATTCGATAGACCTCGAATCAATTCCCCCATCCAATTATGTGGAGACAAGAGTTCTTTCACCAATCAAACAGGGGGCGCTAGAAACCTACATTCTGGAATACATCCAGAAGAATGCCTTAGAGGAAGTTCCTCTTGCAGAGCGGGGGTCAGGAATTTATTCTCCAGTCTTCCTAGTTCCCAAGGTAACAGGAGACTGGCGGATGATTATAGATCTGAGATATCTCAATCAGTATGTAAAGCACAAACGCTTTCGTATGGAAACTATTCAATCTGTGGTCAACCTCATCTCGCCAGGGGATTACCTGGCTACTCTGGATCTAAAGGATGCTTACCTTCATATTCCTATTCATCCGGTATCCAGAAAGTATCTAAGGATCGCAGTTCAGGTAGGGGGAGTTCTAAAACACCTCCAGTTTGTAGCCCTCCCGTTTGGAATTTCTTCGGCCCCACACACATTTACCAAAGTGGTGGTAGCGGTAGTTGCTGCTCTAAGGCTCCAGGGGCTCAGCATCGTTCCCTACCTAGACGATTGGCTCCTCAGAGCTCCTTCTTCTGCGATCCTGTCCCAACATCTGCAACTAGCAGTATCCTTCCTTCACCAGTTAGGGTGGATAGTCAATTGGGCCAAATCCAATTTCCTCCCAACGACCTCAGTGAGGTTCCTCGGCTTCATAGTCGACTCAATCTCCATGACACTTTACCTCTCTCCCGAGAGGAAATCTCGGGTTCAGGAATCGGCCCTTTTTCTCTCTGTACCCCGGAGAGTTTCCATTCGCACTCTCATGCGGATGTTGGGACTTATGTCCGCTACCGTGGATGCGGTTCCTTGGGCTCTTTGGCATCTACGCCCTCTTCAATCAGAGGTGCTCGCCACTTGGAATCTCGAGCCCTCGGGCCTAAACAAGTGCCACTCCCTGTCTTATCGAGTCCGGTCCTCTCTCAGATGGTGGTCTCACCTCGAGGACGGCAAGTCAATGATCCAACCCCCTTGGATCATACTTACTACCGACGCGTCCCTTGTAGGTTGGGGAGCGCATCTCTTGGATCTGTTAGTGCGGGGATCTTGGTCTCCACAGGAGAGAGGGTTAACCTCCAATCTCCTCGAGATTCGAGCCATCAGATTAGCACTCCTCCACTTTGCTTCTCTTCTTCAAGGGAAAGCAGTAAAGATCCAATCCGACAGCATGACGGCTGTATTGTACATCAACAAGCAGGGAGGCACTCGATCACAAAGCCTCCTCAGAGAGGTGGGTCTGATCTTGGATTGGGCAGAGAGGAACCTAACCCACCTGTCGGCAGTTCACATTCGGGGATCTCTCAATGTGATCGCCGACCGCCTGAGCAGAGGACTTTCAACTGGAGAATGGTCTCTCCATCCAGAGATGTTCAAACAAATAACACTCAGGTGGGGTATGCCAGAAATAGATCTTATGGCAACAAGGTTCAACACCAAAGTGGTGAGATTTTGTTCCCTGTACAGGGAAGACAACCCAGTAGCAATCGATGCTCTCTCAATCCCATGGAGGTTCAGGCTGGCCTACATCTTCCCTCCAATTTCCTTGATCCCAAGGGTATTGATGAAAATCAGACAGGACCAAGCCTCTGTCATAGCCATAATTCCATTTTGGCCCAAGAGAGCTTGGTTTACCCAACTCTTGCAAATGAGTTGGGGACAATTCTGGAGGCTTCCCCCAGAGCAGGCACTAGTGTCGGGGGACACTCACAGCTGCCCAAATCTTCAAATGTTCAACCTGACAGCCTGGAGGTTGACCAGTCCCTTCCACATCTAGAAGGGCTTTCTAGTGCGGTCTTGAATACCCTCTCGCATTCCAGAGCGGAGTCCACTAACAGAGCCTATAAAAGAATTTGGACAACTTTTCAGTCTTGGTGCTCCAAGAAACAACTACCTGGAGAGAATCCAGCTGTTGCCACAATCCTCAACTTTCTCCAGGAGGGATTAGACAAGAATCTATCTCCTTCCACACTCAGAGTTCAGGTATCAGCCATCTCTGCCTTCCTCAATAAACCATTGTCTCAAGACCCACTAGTCAAAATATTCTTGAGGGGATCCTCAAGGTTAAAACCTACAATTATACAACCTGTCCCAGCATGGGACTTATCGATGGTGCTCAAGGGGTTAGCATCTCCCCCCTTTGAGCCCTTGGAGGAGGTGGACATGAAGTTTGTTACCATTAAAATAACTTTTTTACTGGCAATCACTTCAGCCAAAAGGATTGGGGAACTTCAAGCGCTCTCGGCACTTGAACCATATACGAAATTTTTGCCGGATCGAGTGTTACTCAGATTCATGCCATCCTTTATACCTAAAGTTCCATCATTCCAAAATATTAATCAAGTTATATCCCTGCCAGTATTTTCTCCTCCTCCATCCTCCAATGAAGATAGTGCTCTTCATTGCCTAGATATCTCGAGATGTCTCCAGATCTATATAAGAAGATCTTTGGAGTTTCGGAAGGATGAAAATCTGCTAATTCTCTTTTCAGGACCCCAGAGAGGTCTTAAAGCTTCAAAGCCCTCCATCAGTAGATGGGTAAAAGATGCCATTCGTATTGCCATGGTATCCCAAGGTAAGGAGCCTCCTGAGTTTGTAAAAGCTCATTCCACCAGGTCTGTATCTACCTCCTTTGCGGAAAGGAGTCTTGTTCCCTTGGAACATATATGCAAAGCTGCTTCCTGGAGTTCACTCTCCACATTTATCACCCACTACAGACTTGACAGTAGATTGGCCGATTTCTCCTCATTTGGACGGACAGTATTATCTGCCGTCAGGCATGAGAGCCCTCCCTCATAGGGTTTCTGCTTGCCATTTCCCCATCTGTGCTACTGGTTAGGACGTAAGGGAATCGTTAATTTCTAACGATAATTTGTTTTCCCTTAGTCCTAACAGTAGCACAACTTTCCCTCCCTAGTTAAGTTATTTTCTTCTATTATTTGCCTTTAGTTCTTCTTGTTACTACACAATGGAGCAGAGGATGACCCTCTTACTTATACAGGGTGTTGTGGGTGTGTCTTTACTGATTGTTTAATTAGGTTCAATAAAACTTCCATCTGTCCTACCAGTTCGCGGGGGGTGGAATACCCCATCTGTGCTACTGTTAGGACTAAGGGAAAACAAATTATCGTTAGAAATTAACGATTTTTTTTTGTGTTTTTCTTCTCGTTTCAGATACGTGAATGGTGAGGACTACGACGATGACCTGCATTTTTTTCTTTTCTTTTAATAAAATGGTTAACGAGGGCTGTGGGGGAGTGTTTTTCCTAATAAAAATGTTTTAACTTGTGTGTGCTTTTTTTATTATTCTACAGGCTTAGTAGTGTAAGCCGTCGTGTAAACGGAGTAAATTACTAAGTCGGGGCTTAGCGTTAGCCCCAAAAACAGATAGCACTAACCGCAAATTAATACCTCGGTACCCAATGCCACAGGGGTACCGGGAAGAGCCGATACCAACAGGCCCAGAGCACCAAATATGGCGCTCCTGGGCCTAGGCAGTAACAGGCTGGCGTTATTTAGGCTGGGGAGGGCCAGTAACGATGGTCCTCGCCCACCCTGGTAACGTCAGGCTGTTGCTGTTTGTTTGGTATTTGGCTGAAAATGAAAAGACGGGGAACCACACGTTTTTTTGTTATTTTAAAAAAAACAAAAAAAAAAAAAAGTGTGGTTCCCCGTTTTTACCAAACAAACAGCAACAGCCTGACGTTACCAGGGTGGGCGGGGACCATTGTTACTGGCCCTCCCCAGCCTAAATAACGCCAGCCTGTTACTGCCTAGGCCCAAGAGCACCATATTTGGCGCTCTGGGCCTGTTGGTATCAGCTCTTCCCGGTACCCCTGTGGCATTGGGTACCGGGGTATTAATTTGGGGTTAGCGCTAGCTGTTTTTGGGGCCAACGCTAAGCCTCGACTTAGTAATGGATGTCTACACGACGGCTAACACTACTAAGCCTGTTTAGCAATAAAAAAAAAAAGCACACACAAGTTAAAACATTTTTATTAGGAAAAACACTGCCCCACAGCCCTCGTTAACCATTTTATTAAAAGAAAAGAAAAAATGCAGGTCATTGTCGTAGACCACCGATTCCGATGTAGTCCTCCGCATTCACGTATCTAAAATGAGAAGAAAAACACAAAAAAAAGGGATTAGTACCTGGAGAGCCTAACTTACCACCAGCTCCGCCATCTTCCTGCGTTGCTACACTTCCAGTGACAGAGCAGCAACGGAGGTTAGTGGCCTTGTGATCACCGTATCCAGCCATCTATACAGATGGCTGTATACTGCATTAACGTAGCAGAGCGCAACTGCCTCTGCTACTTTTGCAAAACTACAACTTCCATCCGGCCCGGACGTCCTTTGGCTGGCTGGGCATGCTGGGAGTTGTAGCCACTTTACTTTATTACTAAGCTAAGCTACACCCCACGCCGAACTATCTAAACTACACTTTATCTGCCTGTAAAACTAAGTTAGCTACATTACACCCATGTACAACTACGCCAACTATGCTAGAACTGGACTAACACTATGCTGCGCTAACTACTCTAAGACTACGCTAACAATACGCTACGCTAAATATGCTAAAACTGCGCTAATACTACACTAAATACACTTAAACTGCACTAACACTACACTACGCTAAATACACTAAAACTGCGCTTAAACTGAGCTACGCTAAATCTGCGCTAACACTAAGCTATGCTAACACTACACTACGCTAAAAGTACGCTACGCTAAAAAATGTAAAACTGCGCTAACACTAAACTAAAGCTACGCTAAAATTGAGCTAACACTACGCTACGCTAACTACGCTAAAATCGCGCTAACACTACGCTAACTACTTTATACCTGTGTAAAACTACAACTCCCAGCATGCCTGGGCAGCCTTTAGCTGTCTGGGCATGCTGGGAGTTGTGGTCCTTTCCCTGCACTACAACTCCCAGCATCACCGCGCAGCCTTCAGCTGTCTGGGCATGCTGGGAGTTGTGGTCCCATCAGCTAAACTACAACTCCCAGCATGCCCGTGCAGCCTTCAGCTGTCTGGGCATGCTGGGAGTTGTGGTGCCTTCACTGCACTACAACTCCCAGCATCACAACGCAGCCTTCAGCTGTCTGGGCATGCTAGGAGTTGTGGTCCCATCAGCTAAACTACAACTCCCAGCATGCCCGGGCAGCCTTCAGCTGTCTGGGCATGCTGGGAGTTGTGGAGCCTTCACTGCACTACAACTCCCAGCATCACCACGTAGCCTTCAGCTGTCTGGGCATGCTGGAAGTTGTGGTCCCATCAGCTAAACTACAACTCCCAGCATGCCCGGGCAGCCTTCAGCTGTCTGGGCACGCTGGGAGTTGTGGTGCCTTCACTGCACTACAACTATTAGCATCACCACGCAGCCTTCAGCTGTCTGGGCATGCTGGGAGTTGTGGTCCCATCAGCTAAACTACAACTCCCAGCATGCCCGGGCAACCTTCAGCTGTCTGGGCATGCTGGGAGTTGTGGGCCCTTCCCTGCACTACCACTTCCGGGCATGCTGGGAGTTGTAGTCTTTTTCAATCTAATTCTAAACTACGCTACACTAAAAGTAAATCTATGCTACCTACCTACGCATGCGCAATGGCTAGTGCATGCAGTCCCTACACATGCGCAGTACTCGCTGTGCCCGAAGCCCTTTAAATCTGTTTCCCGTTCCCTGAGCTAACAGGGAGCGGGGAACAGAGCCGCGGGCAGGGTGGATGGCTCGTAACACTGCTCGCGGGCACAGGGGTCCCGTTAGCAGTGAATAGTGATCGCGCTGGCGGGTGACACTGACTGTCAGCTTGAGCGAGGGGCACACAAGCTGACAGGCACAGCGGGGAGGACACAGTAAATGGATTGGCTTTTGTGTCTCCATTCCGCTCTCGGAATCGGGCCACAGAGGCTATGAGAGCTCCGTGCAGCTTCGGGCTATCACAGGGAGAGATCCTCTCCCTGTGATAGCCCAAGTGAGACTGCCGTGAGCTGCGATGCCTGATGATTAACCCCTTAACGACGCAGGACGTATATTTACGTCCTGCGCCGGCTCCCGCGATATGAAGCGGGATCGCGCCGCGATCCCGCATCATATCGCGTCGGTCCCGGCGCTAATCAACGGCCGGGACCCGCAGCTAATACCACACATCGCCGATCGCGGCGATGTGCGGTATTAACCCTTTAGAAGCGGCGGTCAAAGCTGACCGCCGCTTCTAAAGTGAAAGTGAAAGTGACCCGGCTGCTCAGTCGGGCTGTTCGGGACCGTCGCGGTGAAATCGCGGCGTCCCGAACAGCTGATCGAACACCGGGAGGGCTCTTACCTGCCTCCCCGGTGTCCGATCGACGAATGACTGCTCCGTGCCTGAGATCCAGGCAGGAGCAGTCAAGCGCCGATAATGCTGATCACAGGCGTGTTAATGCACGCCAGTGATCAGCATTAGAGATCAGTGTGTGCAGTGTTATAGGTCCCTATGGGACCTATAACACTGCAAAAAAAATGTAAAAAAAAAGTGTTAATAAAGGTCATTTAACCCCTTCCCTAATAAAAGTTTGAATCACCCCCCTTTTCCCATAAAAAAAATAAAACAGTGTAAAAAAAATAAAAAATAAACATATGTGGTATCGCCGCGTGCGTAAATGTCCGAACTATAAAAATATATCATTAATTAAGCCGTACGGTCAATGGCGTACGCGCAAAAAAATTCCAAAGTCCAAAAAAGCGTATTTTGGTCACTTTTTATATCATTAAAAAATGAATAAAAAGTGATCAAAAAGTCCGATCAAAACAAAAATCATACCGATAAAAACTTCAGATCACGGCGCAAAAAATGAGTCCTCATACCACCCCATACGTGGAAAAATAAAAAAGTTATAGGGGTCAGAAGATGACATTTTTAAACGTATAAATTTTCCTGCATGTAGTTATGATTTTTTCCAGAAGTGCGACAAAATCAAACCTATATAAGTAGGGTATCATTTTAACCGTATGGACCTACAGAATAATGATAAGGTGTAATTTTTACCGAAATATGCACTGCGTAGAAACGAAAGCCCCCAAAAGTTACAAAATGGCGTTTTTTTTTCGATTTTGTCGCACAATGATTTTTTTTTCCGTTTCGCCGTGCAATTTTGGGTAAAATGACTAATGTCACTGCAAAGTAGAATTGGCGACGCAAAAAATAAGCCATAATATGGATTTTTAGGTGGAAAATTGAAAGGGTTATGATTTTTAAAAGGTAAGGAGGAAAAAACGAAAGTGCAAAAACGGAAAAACCGTGAGTCCTTAAGGGGTTAAACATGTCACGTGACACTCGCAGCGCGAGTTTTGTTTAAACTCCCATGCAAATCAATGGGAAATGTATGTTCCCATAGGGCTGGGCGGTATACCGGTTCATACCGAATACTGAAATTTTTGTGCTGCACGATATGAATTTTTCCCATGCCGCAATACCGGTTGGGTCCCTCCCCATTGGGAATGAATGAATTATCAGCCGCAGCACGCTGTCCCCACATCGGGGAATTAATCATATGTGACCCGCCAGCGCTGTTCTGCTCCCCCCCCCCCAAATCATGTTATCTGCGAGCGCTGTTCTGCTCCCCCCCCCCCAAATCATGTTACCTGCGAGCGCTGTTCTGCTCCCCCCAAATCATGTTACCCGCAGCGCTGTTCTGCTCCCCCCAAATCATGTTACCTGCGAGCGCTGTTCTGCTCCCCCCCAAATCATGTTACCCGCCAGCGCTGTTATGCTCCCCCCCCAATTAATTATCAGCCAAGCGGGGTACTACTCACATATTTCACCCGCAATCACTGGCCTCCTCTTTGTTGGGGGCCGCTGGCGCTGGAACTCTATACTGTACACCAGTGGTCTCCAACCTGCAGACCTCCAGATGTTGCAAAACTACAACTCCCAGCATGTCCAGACAGCCAACGGCTGTCCTGGCATACTGGGAGTTGTAGTTTTGCAACAGCTGGAGGTCCACAGGTTGGAGACCACTGCTGTACGCTGTATCCCAATGCCCGTGCTGCAAAAGATAAACAAAATAAACTTTAACTTACCTAAGTCGGCCTCACGCTGTTCCTGGGGACTGGAACGTCTGAGAGCCGTCAGCCTATCACCGGCCGCAGCGATGTCCCACCCCGGCCAGTGATAGGCTGAGCCCACTGTCATGTAAGAAGCCGGCTTCTTGGGGGGGGGGGGGGGGGGGGGGGCAGAACAGCGCTGGCGGGTAACATGATTTGGGGGGGGAGCAGAACAGCGCTGGCAGGTAACATGATTTGGGGGGGGAGCAGAACAGCGCTGGCAGGTAACATGATTGGGGGGGGAGCAGAACAGCGCTGGCGGGTAACATGATTTGGGGGGGGGGGGGTGAAAGAAATACCGTTATATACCGTGGAACCACGTAAGGCCTACGTAGGTAAGTTAAAGTTTATTTTGTTTATCTTTTGCAGCCCGGGATACAGTACAGTATAGAGTTCCAGCGCCAGCGGCCGAAACAAAGAGGAGGATGGCAGTGCTTGCGGTTGACATATGTGCTTGCTGATATGATAATTAATTGGGGGGGGGGAGCAGAACAGCGCTGTGGGTAACATGATTTGGGGGGGGAGCAGAACAGCGTTGGTGGGTAACATGATTTGGGGGGTGTGTGAAAGAAATACCGTTATATACCGTGGAACCACCATAAGTTACAAAAATACTGTGATACACATATTTGGCCGCACATAACTTCCATACGGCTGAAGATATTTCAATACTTGGTACACATTTTACGGGCCGGGATATGAGGTCAGTATAGGAGGTCGGGATAGGAGGTCGAGATAGGAGGTTGGGATATGAGGACAGGATATAAGGTCAGGGTAGGAGGTTAGGATATGAGGAAGGGATAGGAGGTCGAGATAGGAGGACGGGATAGGAGGTCAGAATAGGAATAAGGCATAGGAGGTCGGCATAGGAGGTCGGGATAGGAGGTCGGGATAGGAGGTCGGGATAGGAGGCCGAGATAGAAGGATTTGTTTATTTTCCACCCCTACAAGGATTAGGAAGGAAAAAACGGGCAACGTCGGGTATCCAGCTAGTGTGTGTATATACTAGCTGAGTACCTGCCATTGCCCGGTTTTTCCTTCCTAATCCTTTTTGGGGAGGAAAATAAACAAAGGAGAAAGCTTTTGACTTCATATCCCGTCCTCATATATTGTTGTCATATCCCGACCTCCTATCCCGTCATCGTATCCCGACCTCCTATCCCGTCCGCCTATCCCGGTCCTCCTATCCTGACCCGTAATATGTGTACCAGTTATTGAAATATCTCCAGCCGTACGGAAGTTGTGTGGGAACTTACATTTCCCATTGATTTGCATGGGACTTTAAACAAAAACCCCGACCCTCACAAATGGGCGTAGTTAAGGGTTAAATTAACTATCCTATATTTTAAGTGGATATATAAGTAACATGTGACCAAGTATTATCGAAATATCTCAAGCCGTTTGGAAGTTATGCAGTAACATATTTCCCATTGACTTGTATGGGACTTTAAACATAAACCCCGCCCCTGGCAAAACGAGGTGGGTAAGGGCTAAATCACCTATACTATGTTTGTTGTTGACATATAAGTAACATGTGTGCCAAGTTTCATATTTATATCTTTAGCTGTTTGGACGTGATGCTGGAACATACACACATACATACATACACACACGTTGAGTTTTATATACCGTATTTATCGGGGTATACCACGCACCGGCCTATAACACGCACCCTCATTTTACCAAGGATATTTGGGTAAAAAAAAGTTTTTTACCCAAATATCCATGGTAAAATGAGGGTGCGTGTGTGCGCGTGTATACCCCGATACACCCCCAGGAAAGGCAGGGGGAGAGAGGCCGTCGCTGCCCGCTTCTCTCCCCCTGCCTTTTCTGGGGTCTAGAGCCCTGCTGCCGGCCCTTCTCTCCCCCTGGTTATCGGCGCCGCTGCCCGTTCTGTCCCCCTGACTATCGGTGCCGGCGCCCCATTGCCGGCACCGATAGCCAGGGGGAGAGAAGCGGCGCCGACAGCCAGGGGGAGAGAAGGGGCAGCAGCACCCATTGCCGGCGCCGCTGCCCCGTTGCCTCCCCCCATCCCCGGTGGCATAATTACCTGTTGCCGGGGTCGGGTCCGCGCTGCTGCAGGCCTCCGGCGTGCGTCCCCTGTGTCTTTGCTATGCGGTGCACGGCACGGCGCATGACGTCAGTGCGCCGCGCCATGCATAGCAACGACGCAGGGGACGCACGCCGGAGGCCTGCAGCAGCGTGGACCCGACCCAGGTAATTATGCCACCGGGGATGGGGGGAGGCAACGGGGCAGCGGCGCCGGCAATGGGTGCCGCTGCCCCTTCTCTCCCCCTGGCTGTCGGCGCCGCTTCTCTCCCCCTGGCTATCGGCGCCGGCACCGATAGTCAGGGGGACAGAACGGTCAGCGGCTCCGATAGCCAGGGGGAGAGAATTGCCGGCAGCAGGGCTCTAGACCCCAGGAAAGGCAGGGGGAGAGAAGCGGGCAGCGACGGCCTCTCTCCCCCTGCCTTTCCTGGGGGTGTATCGGCGTATAACACGCACATAGACTTTAGCCTAAAAATTTTAGCCTAAAAAGTGCGTGTTATACGCCGATAAATACGGTATATAGATAAAACTCAATGTGTGCGTGTGTGTGTGTGTTCCAGCAACACGTCCAAAGGGCTAAAGATATTAACATGAAACTTGGCATACATGTTACTTATATGTCAACAACAAACATAGGATGGGTAATTTAACCCTGACTCACCCCCATTTGCCAGGGTCTGGGTTTCTGTTTAAAGTCCCATACAAGTCTATGGGAAATGTATGTTACTGCATAACTTGAAAACGGCTGGAGATATTTTGATAATACTTGGTCACGTTACTTATATGTCCACTTAAAATATAGGATAGTTAATTTAACCCTTAACTACCCCCCTTTGTGAGGGTCGGGGTTTTTGTTTAAACTCCCATGCAAATCAATGGGAATTGTATGTTCCCACATAACTTTGATACGGCTGAAGATATTTCAATACCTGGTACACATATTACTGGTCGAGATAGGAGGTCGGGATATGAGGTCGGGGTATGAGGACGGGATATGAGGACGGGATAGGAGGTCGGGATAGGAGGTCGGGATAGGAAGTCGGGATAGGAGGTCGGGATAGGAGGTCGGGATAGGAGGTCGGGATAGGAGGTCGGGATAGGAGGTCGGGATAGGAATTCGAGATATGAGGACGGGAAATGTGGATGGGATAGGAGGTCGACATAGGAGGACGGTACAGGAGGTCGGGACAGGTCGTGATAGGAGGTCGGGTAGGAGGTCGAGATAGAACGAGATAGGAGGACGGGATATGAGGACGGGATAGAAGGTCGGGAAAGGAGGACGGGAAAGGAGGATGGGATAGGTCGGGGTAGGAGGTCATGATAGGAGGACGAGATAGGAGGACGGGATAGAAGGACGGGATACGAGTACGGAATAGGAGGACAGGATAGAAGGTCGGGATAAGAAGACAGGATATGAGTACGGGATAGGAGGTCGGGATAGGAGGTCGAGATATGAAGACGGGATAGTAGGTTGCGATAAATCTTGTGCAAATATAGAAACGCCCCCCTCGCTCGCTCTACTGTACACTCCTTCTCTACCTCACAGGAAAAATGGACGTAGGGATTTTGTTCTATTGTTTTGAGGTCGGTTTCCATTGAGGTTTTTTGTCAATCAGCAAAAATGCCAGAAAAACTGTCCCAGCTTTTTCCTGCATTTAGTCAATCTTTCTTGCATTTTTTCTAGCGTTTTTGCTCATGTTTGGAAATAAAAAAAATTTACTTTTTGTTTTTTTTTTCCTTCAAAATTTAGATACGTGAATGCGGAGGACTATGTCGGATTTGGTGGATTGCGACGATGAACAGCGTTTTAAATGGCAATAAAAGGGTTAATGAGGGCTGTGGGGGAGTGGTTTTTTAAATAATTTTTTTTTTCAATGTGTTGTGTTTTTATAATTGAATTTTCAGGTTTAGTAGTGGAAGGAGTCTTGTAGACAGGATCCCTTACTAAGCTGGGGTTTAGCTAGCTAGTGCTAATCCCCAATTATTACCCGGGTACTCACTGCCACAGGGGTTCCAGGAAGAGCCGGTACCAAAAGGCCCGGAGCGTCAAAAATGGCCCTCCTGGGCCTAGGCGGTAACAGGCTGGTGTTATTTTGGCTGGACAGGGCCAGTAACAATGGTCCTCGCCCACCCTGGTAACGTCAGGCTGTTGCTGCTTGGTTGGTATCTGGTCGATACTGAAAAAATGAGGGCACCACACACTTTTTTTAAATCTATTTATTTATTTAAAAAAAAAAAAAAAACGCATAGGGTTCCCCTATTTTCAGTATCAGCCAGATACCAACCAAACAGCAACAGCCTGACGTTACCAGGGTGGGCGAGGACCATTGTTACTGGCCTTCCCCAGCCTAAATAACACCAGCCTGTTACCGCCTAGTCTCCGGGCCTGTTGGTACCGGCTCTTCCCGGCACTCCTGTGGCAGTAGGTACCGGGGTAATAATTGGAGGTTAGCGCTAGCTGATTTTGGGGCTAACGCTAAGCCCAGACATAGTAATGGATTCCGTCTGTAAGACGGCTTCCACTACTAACCCTAAAAATTCAATTATAAAAAACGTAGACACATTGAAATTTTATTTTTTTAAAACACCCCCCCACACACACACAGCCCTTGTTAACCCTTTTATTTAAATAAAAAATAAAAAAATGCTGGTCATCATCACAGTCCACCGAATCTGACATAGTCCTCCGTATCTGAGATGAGAAGAAAAGAAAAACAAGAAATATGGGTTAGTAAATTTTTTTGTGTTCTCCCCTGGGAAGAGCACACATAATGCAGCGTGTTCCTAAACAGGGAGCCTCCAATTGTTGCTAAACTACCACTCCCATCATGGGGGGCTGTAGTTAAGCAACAGCTGGAGGCACACTGGTAGCAAAACACTGAGAGTTTGTTGAAAAACTGTAGAAAAGCCAGCAAGTAGAAGTAAAATGTAAGTCTTTATTCAGGATTCTTCCTTAAAAAAACCTTCACGGTGGAAACAACGGACATATCAAAAATATAAAACACTGCACAAAAAGATAGGGGTCCCAAGCAAAACTGAGAGTTTGTTAATTAACTCAGTGTTTCCCAACACGTGCGCCTCCAGCTGTTGCAAAACTACAACTCCCAGCATGTACGGTTTGTCAGTGCATGTTGGGAGTTATAGTTTTGAAACAGCTGGAGGCACACAGGTAGGGAAACACTGAGCTAGGAAACAGACAATGTTTCCCAACCAGTGTGCCTCCAGTTGTTGCAAAACTACAACTCCCAGCATGCCCAGGCAGCCGAAGGGCATGCTGAGAGTTGTAGTTTTGCAACAACTGGAGGAGAACAGTATGGAGACCACTGTGTAGTGGTGTCCAAACTGTAGCCCTCCAGATGTTTCAAAACTACAACTCTCAGCATGCCCAGACTGCAAAGGCATGCTGGGAATTGCAGTTCCTCAACATCTGAAGGGCCAGATGTTACAGAACTACAACTCCCAGCATGCCTGGACTGTCTGGGCATGCTAGGAGTTGTAGTTTTGCAACATCTGGAAGAGCACAGATTGGGGACCACTGCACAGTGGTCTCAAAACTGCGGCCCTCCAGATGTTGCAAAACTACAACTCCCAGAATGCCTTTGGCTGTCTGGGCATGCTGGGAGTTGTAGTTTTGAAACTACCAGAAGCAGCAGTGACAAGCTTCACTGTTGTCTCTGATGCAGATGCCGCCGCCTCCTCCACTTACCCGCCACAGCCGCCAACCCGTGTGCCTCCAGCTGTTGAGGGCCTGAGGCAGAGCAGGGGAAATGAACTTTACCCCCCAGTCAGCTCATTCACTGTGATTGGTCCACAGGGACCAATCACAGTGATCACTGACCAGGACCATCGACAGATGGTCCTGGGGGGTGTTGTAGAAGTTGTCCCCTGCTGGAAAAAGTGGGACTTCTGACAGTTAACCCATGCGATGCCGCGCATCGCCGGGTTAACTGAATGCCGTTTATAAACGGCGGAATGCGCAAAGGACTTGCGCAATCCGCCGTCAACGGCATTATGCAATGCGGATCGCAGCAGATCTCCAGATGCTAATCTGCTGCGATCTGCATTTAAATTAAAAAGCCGGTGGTACATGCGCCTACATCGCGCTGCCACTGGCTCCTATATACATTGTCATAATTCATAATCCCCGCCGGGAGACGGGAGCTCTGATTGGTGAATAGCTATTGACCAATCAGAACTCCCCTCTCCCGGCGGCGGGGATTATGAAATATGACAGTGTATGTAGAAGCCGGTGACAGCGCGATGTAGCCGCATGTACCGCCGACTTTTACAGTTAATAAATGCGGATCGCAGCGGGTTTCTGGAGAATGACCTGGTGTGATCTGCACCTCAGCCCCTGGACTACAACTCCCATCATGGACAGAGTCTGTCCATGATGGGAGTAGTAGTTCTAAATGTCCCGCAGCCGGGGGATGTGCAAGTGCCATCCCTCAGCAGCACCGCTGTACTACAACTACTCCCATCAAGAGGACAGACTCTGTCCCATGATGGGAGTAGTAGTCAAAGGGTAGAGGGGCAGATCGCAGCAGATCATTCTCCAGAGACCTGCTGCGATCCGCATTTATTAACTATACAAGCCAGCGGTACATGAGTCTACACTGCGCTGCACGCCGACTCCTATATACAGTTCTTATAATTCATAATCCCCGCCGAGAGACTGGAGCTCCTATTGGTTAATAGCTTTTCACCAATCAGAGCTCCCCTCTCCCAGCGGCAGGGATTATGAATTATGACAGCTGTATATAGAAGCCAGTGGCATCGCAGTGGAGCCGCATGTACCGCCGACTTTTACAGTTAATAAATGCGGATCGCAGCGGGTTTCTGGAGAATGACCTGCTGCGATCTGCCCCTCAGCCACTGGACTACAACTCCCATCATGGGCAGAGTCTGTCCCATGATGGGAGTAGCAGTCCTTACTGTGCCAAAATTAGACACTTTGGTACGTGTCCTCCGAGGTAGTGTATATTTGCGCAAGAAAATGCAGTTTGCATATTTTTTTGTCGCAAAAAAAAAAAAGCAGTTAGTAAATTGATTCTACAGTAGAAAATGCTCTATGGTAAACTTAACCGTAGAAAAGGTGATGAAGAATTAGATCAAAATTTGCGCTAAAAAAAGACGCAAAAAAACACTTGCTTTATATCTATATATATAAAACTCAACGTGTGTGTGTGTGTATGTATGTTCCACAAAAACTTCCAAACGGCTAAAGATATTAACATGAAACTTGGCACACATGTTACTTATATGTCAACAACAAACATAGGATAGGTGATTTAACCCTTACTCACCCTCATTTGCCAGGGGCGGGGTTTATGTTTGACGTCCCATACAAGTCTATGGGAAATATATGTTACTGCATAACTTCCAAACGACTGGAGATATTTCGATAATACTTGGTCACATGTTACTTATATATCCACTTAAAATACAGGATAGTTAATTTAACCCTTAACTACGCCCATTTGTGAGGGTTAGGGTTTTTGTTTAAAGTCCCATGCAAATCAATGGAAAATGTATGTACGGCTGGAGATATTTCAATACCTGGTACACATATTACGGGTCGGGATATGAGGATGGGATAGGAGGTCGGTATAGGAGGTCGAGATAGGAGGACGGGATGGTCGGGATAGGAGGTCGGGATAGGAGGTCGAGATAGGAGGACGGGATGGTCGGGAAAGGAGGACGGGATAGGAGGTCGGGATAGGAGGTCGAGATAGGAGGTCAGGATAAGAGGTCGGGATAGGAGGACGTGATAGGAAGTCTAGATAGGAGGTCGGGATAGGAGGTCGGGATAGGAGGTCGGGATAGGAGGTCGGGATAGGAGGACGGGATAGGAGGACGGGATAGGAGGACAGGATATGGGGTTGGGATATAACAATATATGAGGACGGGATATGAAGTCAAAAGCTTCCTCCTTTGTTTATTTTCCTCCCCAACAAGGATTGGGAAGGAAAAACCGGGCAATGCCGGGTATTCAGCTAGTACAATGATAAATTCCCCCCAATGTGTGTATGTTCCAGCATCACGTCCAAGCGGCTAAAGATATTAACATGAAACTTGGCACACATGTCACTTATATGTCAACAACAAACATAGGATAGGAAATGTAACCCTTACTCACCCTCATTTGGGTTCATTCAAGTCTATGGGAAATGTATGTTCCCACACTTCCAAACAGCTGGAGATATTTCGATAATACTTGGTCACATGTTTCTTATATGTCCACTTAAATATAGGATAGTTAATTTAACCCTTAACTACCCCCATTTGTGAGGGTCGGGGTTGTTGTTTAAAGTCCCATGCAAATCAATGGGAAATGTATGTTCCCACATAACTTCCGTACGGCTGGAGATATTTCAATACCTGGTACACATTATTTGTCGGGATATGAGGTCGGGCTAGGAGGTCGAGATAGGAGAACAGGGCTAGGAGGACGGGCTAGGAGGACGGGCTAGGGGGACAGGATAATGGGTTGGGATATGACAACAATATATGAGGAAGGGATATGAAGTCAAAAGCGTCCTCCTTTGTTTATTTTCCTCCCCAACAAGGATTAGGTTAGCCGGGTACTCAGCTAGTTATCCATGAAAACAGTGTCGTCGTTATACAGTGCTGGCTCTTTAAAGTTTCTTAACCCCCTCAGGACTCTGTTTTCTGCAAGGGTTGACACTTAATGCTCTAAATTCTTAGCACTCATAACTTAATATTCATCTTTTTCATTCCATTCCATAAAAAAATGTGTCTGCATTGTGGCGTCCAACATTGAATGCACCATCCAATACTGCTTGCAGCGCTGCTTAGAGAATCATCAGACTCCAATGCTATGTGTGCACAGTGAGCCGAGAGAATGAATCCAGAAGGCGTGCTCAGGTAATGCAATAGCAGCAAACACACAGGTAAAGAGACAAAGACCGGCACTGATGTCTCAGGTATAGGCAATCTCTAACAGGCTCTGGCAATCAGCCACAAAACACAGCGCTACAGGGAAGCAGCTTTGAAAGAAAATCATGTCTGGAGGGACGTACAGGAGAAATAACACAGTAGCATATACATCTTCATCCAGAAGAAATTGAAAAGGAGGAGAAAATGGATTTTGGCGGCGGCCACCACATGAAATCTTCACTTGCAGAATTCTGCGAGTGGATTTTTCGATTAAATCATTTACCTGTCTAGGACCAAGAGGGTACCTGTACGCCCACATTGTTTCTGATCACCACTGGTAACTGGGCGGTGAAAGGAACGGGATACCTGCTGAAATCCTTCAGCAGGTATTCCGTGCCAATGCCTGAAAGGCTCCTGAGACCCCCCCCCCCCCATGTTGGTCAATTCAGACGGGAAATTTACAGCGATTCCAGGTCATATGGGTCTCTGGTGACCCGGTAAATAAGGGTGTTCAGGGCTGTCCAAGACAGCTTTGATCACCCTGAAGTGATAGGAGTGAGGTGGCAGGGATGCCACCCCACCTATCTCTGCTATTGGTCGGTCAGAAGCGACCGACCAATAGCAGATCGGGGAGGTGGCTCAAGGGTTAAAGTTCAGTTCCCCCGCTCTGCACGCCCACGATAGTGCGGGCAGAGCGGGGGAACTGTGATGCGAGCAGTGGTGGAGGTCCCTTACCGAGTGTGGGCAGCGATCATGCTGTTGATGGGAGCCAAGTGGTGAGTAGTTACCTGGCAACATCTGGTGGGCCTCAGTTTGAAGATCACTGTGCAGTGGTCTCTGAAATGTAGCCATCAAGATCTTGCATAACTACAACTCCCAGCATGCACCAGCAAATGGCTGTCTAGGCATGCTGAGCATTGTATTTGCGTGCCTCCAGCTGTTGCATATCTACAACTCCCAGCATGTTCTTCGGCTATCAGTGCATGCTGGGAGTTGTAGTTTTGCCACAGCTGGAGGCACACTGGTGAGGAAAAACTCAGTTAGGTAACAGAATCTAACTCAGTGCTTCCCCACCAGTGTGCCTCCAGCTGTGGCAAAACTACAACTCCCAGCATGTATGGTCTGTCAGTGCATGCTGGGAGTTGTAGTTATGCAAGATCTGGATGGCCACAATTTAGAGGCAGTGATCTCCAAACTGTTGTCCTCCAGATTTTGCTAGGTAACTACTCACCTCCTGGCTCCATTAACAGCACGATCGCCGCCCGCCACACCTAGACGAGGATCGCCGACGTCGCCCACATCACAGTTCCCCCGCTCTGCCTGGACTACTGTGGGTGGGCAGAGCGGGGGAACTGAACTGAACCCTCACGCCACCTCCCCGATCGGCTATTGGTTAGCCGCTTCAGACCTACCAATAGCAGAGATAGGAGGGGTGGCACCCCTGCTACCTCACTTCTATTACTTCATGGTGATCAAAGCGGTCATGGACAGCCCTGAACACCCTTATTTACCGGGTCACCCATATGACCCGGAATCGCCGCAAATCTCTGGTCTGAATTGACCAACATGACAGGGGGGGCCAGGTGCTCAGGAGCCCCCCCCCCCCCCCCCGGCATAGGCACGGGATGCCTGCTGAACAATTTCTGCAGGCATCCCATTCCATTCACCGTCCGGGTACCAGTGGTGAACAGAAACAATGGGCGTACAGGTACGTGCTTGGTACTAGACAGGAAAATGATTTAATCTAAACCTCCACTTGCAGAATTCTGCAAGTGTAGATTTCAATATGGGGACACTGCCAAAATCAATTTCCCCCTCCTTTTCAATTTCCCCTGGATAAGGATGAACATACTAGAGTGTTATTTCTCCTGTACATCCCTCCTGACATGATTTTCTCTCAAAGCTGCTGCGTAATGAATGCTGACATGAAGGCCTCTGAAAAAACCCTGTGCATTTCTGCTTCCCTGTATAAACCCCGTGCATCTCTGCTTCCCTGTATGAACCTTGTGCATCTCTACTTTCCTGTATGGACCCCGTGCATTTCTGCTTCCCTGTATGAACCCCGTGCATTTCTGCTCCCC
Organism: Hyla sarda; assembly: GCF_029499605.1. Classification (NCBI taxonomy): domain Eukaryota; kingdom Metazoa; phylum Chordata; class Amphibia; order Anura; family Hylidae; genus Hyla; species Hyla sarda. Next base: position 126,357,875 of record NC_079193.1, read on the forward strand.
CGTTTAAACCCTGTGCATTTCTACATCCCTATATGGACCCCGTGCATTTCTGCTTTCCTGTATGAACCCCGTGCATTTCTACATCCCTATATGGACCCCGTGCATTTCTGCTTCCCTGTATGAGCCCCATGCATCTCTGCTTCCCTGTATGGACCCTGTGCATTTCTACATCCCTATATGGACCCCTTGCATCTCTGCTTCCTTGTATGAACCCCGTGCATCTCTGCTTCCCTGTAGAGACCCCGTGCATTTCTGCTCCCCTGTATGAACCTTGTGCATTTCTACTTCCGTATATGAACCCCATGCATTTCTCCTTCCCTGTAGGAACCCCGTGCCTTTCTATGTTCCTATATCAGTGATGGCGAACCTCTGTGGGCACGCGGCCAAAGCCCATTCAGGACATCCCTGTGTCACAAGGATGTCCAGGTTACCTTTTTGCGGCCCAGCGTTGACTTTAAAATGCAGGGGCCGCTGGGAGGTAGCACATGCAGGGACGTCACTGACGTCCCGTGCATGCGCCCATAGGAACGTAGGAGCGGAGCATCGAGGAGGAGGACGCGTGCGGGCACTATACTGCACCTAATGTGGAGGAACTATACTGCACCTAATGTGGGGGGGGGGGGACTATACTGACAACCTATTGTGGGGGAACTATACTGACAACCTATTGTGGGGGAACTATACTGACAACCTAATGTGGGGGAACTATATTGCACCTAATGTGAGGGAACCATACTGCACCTAATGTGAGGGAACTATACTGACAACCTATTGTGGGGGAACTATACTGCACCTAATGTGGGGGAACTATACTGACAACCTAATGTGGGGGACCTAACCTGCCAACGCAATGTGGGGGAACTATAATGCACCTAATGTGGGGAACTATACAGCACCTAATGTGGGGGAACTGTACTGCAGCTAATAGGGAACTATACTGCCGACCTAAAGTGGTGGAACTATACTGCCAACCTAATGTGGGGGAACTTTAGGTGCAGTATAGTTCCCCACTGTGACGGATCCTAGAGTCACCCTACCTACTTGGATGGACTTTAGGACATCACTATTTGTACCCCTCAGTTGATGTTGTCCAGTGACAAAGCTCAGAGTTAAAAATACTTTTATTTACTGTTTTCATACACTTTCTGCACACGGTACACTTTCTGTGCACAATACACCTTTTTGCACATGGTCTACCTTTTGCACACTGTCGACCTTTTGCACACTGCCCACCTCCCTTAGACAATACACCTTTTGCACATGGTTCACACGGTCCACTTTTTGCACAATACACTAATTCTACTTCTCACTGTCACCTGTATTGTCTTTACTGACCTTTCCCCTGTGATGTCCTTCCTATAAAAGAAGACACTTGTTCCACAATAAAGAGTTCTGATTTTATACCTGAAGACTGGTGATGCCTGGTTCTTTGGGTACAAGGATGCAATAACCTCTAGTTCTGCCTGGGGATATTGCCTGTGATATGCTGGGGCTTGTCATTCGGAAGGAGAAATCACTTTTGGCGGAGTCAGTCCGTCACAATTGGTGGCAACGGTGGGATCTGACTTCTCCAGGATCGACACTGAGACCAGCCCAGCTGGGGGAGATACAGCCGCTGGCTTGACCCCGGTCTCAGCAACTTACCCTGGCGAGGAAGAGCCTGTAAGGATGGAGGATTTCCGAAGAGAGGTGCAATGGTTCCTGGGTCTCTTCAAAGATCCTCCACGAGAGAGTGTGAACAGGGTCCTTACACAGCTGACACAACTCCGTATAGCAAAGCTGCAGTATGCCATGGAAGAGATGTCCATGCAAGAGAGAGCCTTAATTCCCTTGCAGATTTGGGACGTTGTTCTTGAGGAGTCGGTGAGAAGCCGAGCACAAGTCCTGCCCACCCCAGAACAGTGCTTCAGGGAACAGGTCCACTTGCGGCTTTGCTACCTCAGAGAGCAACCCACGGGCAGCAAAATGGTTGAGTTGCACAGATTGGTGCAGAAAGAAATGGAGCTCGAGGCTCATTACCGTGCCCTGTACTGGTGGGCAAGCTGCAGGCAGTTGGAGCCAAACACAGCCTGTTCTCCGCAAGGGACAGACTTCGGCTGGCCTGGTCTATTGTGGGATGCATTCGAGGAGAGGTACGACTTTGGCCGTAGCGAGGCATACAGACTCTGGGACATCCAGGACAAGCGGAGAGAGATGCTGCCGCAGTTGGAGGTGCCAGACCTGGAACCGGATCTATCTTGGCTGACGTATCAGGAATGGTACCTCGAGGAAGACTACCTGTCCTTGTTTGAGGGGGATTTCTACGGTCACGAGCCATGTACAGCTGAGGAAACCAGCACAGATGAGATGGCTGGTCTCTGTCTTCCCCTTCCCCTGGATTGCACACCAGACCGCGACGCTCTAGCAGTATCCGGTCAGGACACCAGGGTGGAAGCGCCGGCATTAGGGCTGAGTTCTGCTACACTCTGTCCAGCATCAGACACCAGTGCCAGCTCTACAGCTACAGAGGGGTCAGTGATCCCTGTACCAGTCCACCCTGGATCGCAGGCAGTTGGTCTGGATCAACAGAGACTGTTTAACAGCACAAGAGCAAACACAGATGGTGCAGCTCCCCAAATGGAGAATTTTACGCCAGGAGATCGAGCTGTCGGCTCAACTCCCCAGCGCAAGAGGTTGCAACCGGATGAGGAGGCAGTTGACCTCCCTCTCCATCTACTGAGCACAGCCCCGGCTGAAGCGCCTGCTTCAGGGCAGAGTCCTACTATACTCTGCTCAACAATGAATACTGCAGCTACAGAGGGAGCCGTGATCCCTACACTGGTACAGCCGGGATCGCAGGCAGTCGGCCTGGATCCCCAGCGGCTGTTTAACGGTACTGGTGAAAGCACAGTTGGTGCAGCTCCCCCGCTGCAGAATTCCATATTGGGAGATGGAGTGGTCGGTTTGCCTCCCCAGCGCCAGCCATTGCAAATAGGTGAGAAGGTAGTTGACCTTCCTCTCCACCTAGTGATCACTTCTCCGGCTGAAGTGCCGGCATCAGTGCAGAGTTTTGCTACAATTTGCCTAGCACTGAAGACTGCCGGGAGGTCTGTAGTTACAGATGGGACTGTGGTCCCTGCATCGGTCCAGTCAGGATCCCAGACGGCTGTGGAACCTTACAGGGGTTGGCACAGTCGGTGCGGCTCCTCAGTGGCAGATATTGCAACCGAGTGAAGAAGCCCCCTGCCCCTTCAACTGGTGACAGATGGAGTTTTCCTTTGGGAAAGGTTGCTTGGGAGGGGCTCGGAAGCTAGCCTCCTTCCCACAGACTATGGGCCAGGCCTTCCACCTCCCCTGGCCGGGGAGGGGTGGGAAGCAGAAACATTTTCTGAGGGGAGCCCCAGTAAGCTTCATACAGGGTTTGCTGGTGTTAGATTACATTGTTGCCGCACACCCCAACCAAGAGGAGGACCAGGACAACTGCGTCTGGTGGTTGAAGCCCGGACAGCCCCAAGTGGATCTGCCGTGAAAAAAGGGGGAGCACTGTGATGGATCCTAGAGTCACCCTACTTACTTGGATGGACTTTAGGACATCACTATTTGTACCCCTCAGTTGATGTTGTCCAGTGACATAAAGCTCAGAGTTAAAATACTTTTATTTACTGTTTTCATACACTTTCTGCACACGGTCCACTTTCTGTGCACAATACACCTTTTTGCACATGGTCTACCTTTTGCACACTGTTGACCTTTTGCACACTGTCCACCTCCCTTACACAATACACCTTTTTCACATGGTTCACATTTTGCACACAATTCACCTTTTGTGCAATACACTAATTCTACACATGCTTCTCCTTTTTGCACACAGTCCGACTTCTGCACACCTCCACCTTTTGCACTCAAGGCACTGTATAGGGAGAGCTATTTTTATTGGATTATCTCCCAGACTCACTGTCACCTGTATTGTCTTTACTGACCCTTCCCCCTGTGATGTCCTTCCTATAAAAGAAGACACTTGTTCCACAATAAAGAGGTCTGATTTTATACCTGAAGACTGGTGTTGCCTGGTTCTTTGGGTACAAGGATGCAATAATCTTTAGTTCTGCCTGGGGATATTGCCTGTGATACGCTGGGGCTTGTCATCCGGAAGGAGAAGTCACTTTTGGCGGAGTCAGTCCGTCACACCCACATTAGGTTGGCAGTATAGTTCCCTATTAGGTGCAGTACAGTTCCCCACATTAGGTGCTGTATAGTTCCCCACATTAGGTGCAGTATAGTTCCCCCACATTAGGTTGTCAGTATAGTTCCCCCATATTAGGTGCAGTATAGTTCCCCCACATTAGGTGCAGTATAGTTCCCCACATTAGGTGCAGTATAGTTCCCCAACATTAGGTTGTCAGTATGGTTCCCTCACATTAGTTTGGCAAAATAGTTCCCCTGCATTAGGTTGTCAGTATAGTTCCCTCACATTACTGCACCTAATGTGGGGAACTATACTGCACCTAATGTGAGGGAACTATACTGACAACCTAATGCGGGGGAACTATATTGCCAAACTAATGTGAGGGAACTATACTGCACCTAATGTGGGGAACCATACTGCACCTAGTGTGGGGGAACTATACTGCACCTAATGTGGGGGAACTATACTGACAACCTAATGTGGGGGAACTATACTGCACCTAATGTGGGGGAACTATACTGCACCTAATGTGGGGGAACTGTATTGCACCTAATGTGGGGGAACTGTATTGCACCTAATGTGGGGGAACTGTATTGCACCTAATGTGGAGGAACTGTATTGCACCTAATGTGGGGGAACTGTATTGCACCTAATGTGGGGGAACTGTACTGACAACCTAATGTGGGGGAACTGTACTGACAACCTAATGTGGGGGAACAATACTGCCAACTATACTGCACCTAATGTGAAGGAACTATATTGCACCTTATGTTGGGAACTATACTGCACCTATTGTGGGGGAACTATACTGCACCTAATGTGGGGGAACTATATTGCACCTAATGCGGGGGAACTATACTGCACCTAATGTGGGGGAACCATACTGACAACCTAAAGTGGGGGACCTAAACTGCAAACGTAATGTGGGGGAACTATACTGCACCTAATGTGGGGGAACTATACTGACAATCTAAAGCGGGGGACCTAAACTGCAGACGTAATGTGGGGGACCTATATTGCACCTAATGCGGGGAAACTATATTGCCAAACCAATGTGAGGGAACTATACTGCACCTGATGTGGGGAATTATACTGCACCTAATGTGGGGGCATTATATTGCCTAATGCAGGGAAATTATATGTTATATTATGTTACTATACTGCAACCAATGTGGGGGAACTATACTGCACCTAATGTGGGGGAACTATACTGCACCTAATGTGGGGGAACTATACTGCACCTAATGTGGGGGAACTATACTGCACCTAATGTGGGGGAACTATACTGCACCTAATGTGGGGGAACTATATTGCACCTAATGTGGGGGAACTATATTGCACCTAATGAGGGGGAATTATACTGCCCACCTTATGCATTTTTGCTTCCCTGTATGAACCCCGTGCCTTTCTATGTCCCTATATCAGTGATGTCAAACCTACGGCACGCGTGGCACGGCGAGCCCCCTCTGTGGGCACGAGGCCATTGTTCCCCATCAGCCCATTCAGGACATCCCTGTGTCACACATGTTGCACCTAATGCGGGGAAACTATATTGCCAAACCAATGTGAGGGAACTATACTGCACCTAATGGGGGGGAACTATACTGCACCTAATGGGGGAAAACTATACTGCACCTAATGGGGGGGAACTATACTGCACCTAATGGGGGGAACTATACTGCACCTAATGTGGGGGAAATATACTTACAACCTAATGTGGGGGAACTATACTGCACCTAATGGGGGGAAACTATACTGCAACTAATGTGGGGGAACTATACTGCACCTAATGTGGGGGAACTATACTGACAACCTAATGTGGGGGAACTATACTGCACCTAAATTGGGGAACTATAATGCACCTAATGTCGGGAACTATACTGCACCTAATGTGGGGGAACTATACTGACAACCCAATGTGGGGGACCTTAACTGCCAACGTAATGTGGGGGGAACTATACTGCACCTAAAATGGGGAACTATATTGCACCAAATGTAGGGGAACTATACTGCACCTAATGTGGGGGAACTATACTGACAACCTAATGTGGGGGAACTATACTGACAACCTAATGTGGAGGAACTATACTGACAACCTAATGTGGGGGAAGTATCCTGACAACCTAATGTGGGGGAACTATACTGCACCTAATGTGCGGGAACTATACTGACAACCTAATGTGGGGGAACTATACTGACAACCTAATGTGGGGGAACTATACTGACAACGTAATGTGGGGGACCTAAACTGCACCTAATGTGGGGGAACTATAATGCACCTAATGTGGGGAACCATACTGCACCTAATGTGGGGGAACTATACTGCACCTAATGTGGGGGAACTATAATGCACCTAATGTGGGGGAACTATACTGCCAACCTAATGTGGGGGAACTATACTACACCTAATGTGGGGGACTATACTGCACATAATATGGGGGAAATATACTGCACCTAATGTCGGGAACTATACTGCACCTAACGTGGGGGAACTATACTGCACCTAACGTGGGGGAACTATACTGCACCTAATGTGGGGGCACTATAGGTGCAGTATAGTTCCCCTTACATTAGGTGCAGTATAGTTCCCCCACGTTAGGTGCAGTATAGTTCCCCCACATGAGGTGCAGTATAGTTCCCGACATTAGGTGCAGTATATTTCCCCCAAATTAGGTGTAGTATAGTTCCCCCACATTAGGTTGGCAGTATAGTTCCCCCACATTAGGTGCAATATAGTGCCCCACATTAGGTGCATTATAGTTCCCCCACATTAGGTGCAGTATAGTTCCCCCACATTAGGTGCAGTATGGTTCCCCACATTAGGTGCATTATAGTTCCCCCACATTAGGTGCAGTTTAAGTCCCCCACATTACGTTGGCAGTTTAGGTCCCCCACATTAGGTTGTCAGTATAGTTCCCCCACATTAGGTTGTCAGTATAGTTCCCGCACATTAGGTTGTCAGTATAGTTCCCCCACATTAGGTTGTCAGGATACTTCCCCCACATTAGGTGCAGTATAGTTCCCCCACATTAGGTGCAGTATAGTTCCCCCACATTAGGTTGTCAGGATACTTCCCCCACATTAGGTGCAGTATAGTTCCCCTTACGTTAGGTGCAGTATAGTTCCCCTTACATTAGGTGCAGTAATGTAAGGGGAACTATACTGCACCTAATGTAGGGGAACTATACTGCACCTAATGTGGGGAACTATACTGCACCTAATGTGGGGGAACTATACTGCCAACCTTATGCATTTTTGCTTCCCTGTATAAACTCCGTGCCTTTCTATGTCCCTATATCAGTGATGTCAAACCTACGGCATGCGTGCCACTGGTGGCACGGCGAGCCCTCTCTGTGGGCACGCGGCCATAGTTCCCCATCAGCCCATTCAGGACATCCCTGTGTCACAAGGATGTCCCGGTTGCCTTTTTGCGGCCCAGACTTTAAGAATGCAAGGGCCGCCGGGAGGTAGCACACGCAGGGATGTCACTGACGTCCGGTGCGTGCACCCATAGGAAAGGAGGAGCGGAGCATCGAGAAGAGGAAACGTGTGCATGGTAAGTTACCTGCATGTCATCTTAAGTACTTTGACCACCGCTCCTCCGGTCCCTGGGCCTACTGCTATAGCCTGTAGGCCATAGCAGTAGTTTGCGACCCCTGGCCGGAGGAGCGGAGGATGGAGAACTGAAGTGGGGCAGTACACAGGCATACAGCCTGCAACCACACACTGTATATGGCTGAAGGCTGTATGTCTGTGGGGGAGCTATACTGCACCTAATGTGGGGAACTGTACTGCACCCAATGTGGGGAACTATACTGTACCTAAATTTGGGAACTATACTGCCAACCTAATGTGGGGGAACTATACTGCACCTAATGTGGGGGAACTATATTGCCAACCTAATGTGGGGGAATTATACTGACAACCTAATGTGGGGGAACTTTACTGCACCTAATGTGGGGAAACTATACTGCACCTGATGTGAGGGAACTATAATGCACCTAATGTGGGGGAACTATACTGCACCTAATGTGGGAGAACTATACTGACAACCTAATGTGGGAGAACTATACTGACAACCTAATGTGGGAGAACTATACTGACAACCTAATGTGGGGGGAACCATACTGCACCTAATGTAAGGAACTATAATGCATCTAATGTGGGGAACTATACAGCACCTAATATGGGGAACTATACTGCCAAACTAATGTGGGGGAACTATACTGCACCTAATGTGGAGGAATTATATTGCCAACCTAATGTGGGGGAAATATACTGCCAACCTAATTGTGGGGGACTATACTGCACCTAATGTGAAGGAATTATATTGCCAACCTAATGTGGGGGAAATATACTGCCAACCTAATTGTGGGGGACTATACTGCACCTAATGTGGGGGTACCTATACTGCCAACCTAATGTGGGGGTACCTATACTGCCAAACTAATGTGGAGGGAACTATACTGCCAACCTAATGTGGGGGGAACTATTAACTATCAATAAAAAAAATTAAAAAAAAGTTTGGATCATTGAACTCTTGTTGTGTTCCTCTTTTAACCCCTTAATGATACAGGGTATTTTCCGTTTTTGCGTTTTCATTTTTTCCTCATCACCTTCTAAAAATCTTAATGCTTTTAATTTTACACCTAAAAATCCATATTATGGCTTATTTTTGCGCCACCAATTCTGCTTTGCTTTGACAGTCATTTTACCCAAAAATCCCAGACGAAACGTCAAAAAAATAATTGTGCGACAAAAGGCTATTTTTTTTATTTTGATGGCTTCTGTTTCTACGCAGTGCATTTTTCCAGTAAAATTTCCACCTTCTCTTTATTCTGTAGGTCCTTACGGTTAAAATGATACCCTACTTATATAGGTTTGATTTTATCGTACTTCTGAAAAAAAATCATAACCACATGCAGGAAAATGTATTTGTCTTCGGGGGCTCCATACATGTACTACATGTAATACATGTTTTTGAGTAAGGCATAGCACGTCTTTTCGGCTAAAAAATTACCTCTAAATCTGATTGACATAAATGCTGCATTTAAGAACTTGCAAAAAACGTACAAACAATATCTGAGATCGTGGTGGGAGATAGCCAGTTTGGAGACATACTGCCAGGAAAAAAATAGTGTACAGAGGATTGAGAATCAATATAACACCTAATTCACACCAAGAAGACCTTGAGCTTATCAGAGGCTGGCAGGAATTATGTACAGCTAATTCCTTACGGATGTTAGAATACCTACTAAGATATGAGAAACAAGCGTTCACAAAACTAACTACTCAATTAGAGGGTCAAATTGAACAAATCCAAACTTTTAAGTCTCAAACCGAGTTTAGCAACCTTGAACAAAAATTACAGAAACATATTGAGAGTTTTCAATCTGACATCAAAGAGCGAAAACATCGCAAATACGTGAGAGATAAAAAGGATTTTGAGACAGGTCTAATATATACAAAGAGAGGCACAGATTATTATAAATCAAAACAACCAATATTCTGACATTTCTGAGTCAGAAATTTCTGAATCTGAGGACCAAAGTAGTAGTAAGAACCAGTATTCAAATGAGGATAAGTTTAAAAATAAAAAGAAGCGCAGACCCCAGTATAATAGAGGAGGAGGACAGGGAGGAAACCCTAATTATCCACACAGAGGTGAAGTGCATCAATACAATCAGAGTGGTTCCAATTAAAAGGGACAAGCTACATCTCAACAGGCTAGAGGAGCACAGCAGGGTGCCATAGCCAGTTACAATCAACAACAACAGATATGGCCACAAAATATGACATCTCAACCCTCAGGGGTTATTGGTACAACTACATCAGTGTGCTCAATTGCGCCCTTCTCTTGCTCATCAACACAGCCCCTACCTCCAACGCAGCAAGCCATGACAGTCACTCCCACATCCATGACCACTATGATAGCTGGCAATCAAGATCCCTCTCTCCATTTTTTAGGAGGAGGGATACAACTCAGGGACAGGGAGAAGTGGGGTTATTTACAGAACCCAGTACATCCACGACAATAGCAAGAGACCAGGAAATGCAGATTTGTAATCTGACAAATGTAGTCCTAACAACTGAACAATCAAACATATTGAAGAGGGGATTGTCATTTACCCCCACCCCAAGGTATAATTCCTTCGATTGGGTGAAGGACATTAATTTATTCGTGAGGAAGCTCGCTTTACACAAGATGCACAAAAGTAGAGCTCGTGATGGAAGCTCTATACAGAGACAGGACGAACAAGTGGTATCAGATCTGGTGGACCTCCTTGATGAAAAGGTATGAGAACTCCTGTGTCCCCACCCTTCACGTCCCTAAAACCTAGATCTAAACTTACACCACCTTTCAGTCAATATAACCACATAGACACGTTTGTGAAGGTGATCAGTGTAGAAGTAGAGAAACTAACACCTAAGTCTCATATTAACAACTTAAACAGGGAAAGAGATGCGCTAAAACAGCTGCAAGACAATGACAACATAGTGATCAAGCCCTCCGATAAGGGGGGCAATATTGTCATTATGACAAAAGATGACTATAAAAGTATGGTCCTCAGACTATTAAAAGACAAAGTTACATACATACGCCTGGACTCAAATCCTACAAAACAATATGTTGTAGAGCTTAAAAATCTTTTGATGGAAGCTAAACAGCGACACATGATCTCTGACGATGAATTTAAAGCTTTGATGAACAATAAACCAACTCTGGCCATTTTTTATGCGCTTCCAAAGCTGCATAAACAGAAAATTCCCATGCCCGGACGACCAATAGTTTCGGGCAATGATAACTTAACGGAAGGTGTTAGCCTGTACGTAGACCAAATATTGGCTCCATTCGTTACCACCTTGCCCTCTTATATCAAGGATACAAGAGACGCTGTCTCCAGACTCGAAGAGATCCCTTTCCCGCCTAATACACATATAGCAAGTTTGGATGTAGAAGCACTCTACACTAACATACAACACCATTTGGGTATTAAGGCGGTGGAATATTATCTGTGCACTAGGGGGCCACAATTCACTAGTCACAATCAGTTTGTCACTTCACTTCTATCATTTTTACTAACACACACTTCTATCATTTTTACTAACACATAACTATTTTGTTTTTGATGGGAATTTTTATTTACAGCGAAGAGGCACAGCTATGGGTACGACATGTGCACCAAATTTTGCAAACTTATTTTTAGGGTGGTTGGAAGACACAGTAGTTTTTTCTGACACTCACAGCGAATTTACACAGCACATATTATTTTGGGGTCGTTATATTGACAACATTTTAATTTTATGGGGGAGCATGGCCATGCACTTTAATAAGTTTGTTAGGGCACTTAACAATGAAATTGGCATGCACTTCACCTCAGAAATCCACACAGAGACACTCAATTTTCTCGATTTAGAGATCTCTCTCGGACCTGGAAGCAGCGTACAGACAAAAATTTACAGAAAAGAGACTTCTACTAACAGTTTTCTGCAGTGGGGGAAGCTACCATCCCCGACCACTCAAGAATGGTATTCCCACAGGGCAGTACCTGAGAGCAGAATCCAAACTTTTATACCAACGATTTGTGGCGAGAGGATATCCCAAGAAGACCCTACATAGGGCCTTTGCCAGGGCTAGGTCTACTCCAAGGTCCGAACTCTTAAGATCAAAGGTATCAGCACCAGACCAAAAGCTGATCCGTTGTATAGGTACGTTTGGTCAGAACAACAGACAGGTAATGACGATATTGAAAAAATACTGGCCAATATTGTTGGCTGATACAGATTTAAAAGAGGTACTTACTCCATATCCCAGCGTCACTTATCGTCGAGGACGTAATATTAGAGAACATCTCGTGAGAAGTCACTATTCAGAAAAGCGAGAGGCAACATGGTTAGAAAATAGAACAAAGGGAACATACCCATGTGGATCTTGCTCATTCTGCAAATTTATATCCAAGAAAAAGGATTTCATCAATCCAATAGATGGACGTAAATTCGAAATTAGAGAATTTATCAACTGCCGAACGGAGGGAGTCATTTATATGGCAGAATGTGGATACCCTAAAATTTATGTTGGCAAGACAAGCCAACAATTGAGAAGAAGAATTGCACAGCATCTGAGTACAATAAGAACGGGCACAGATACCCCTTTGTCAAGACATATGAGAGAAACACATCAAGGAAACGTTGCAAGCCTGAAATTCTGGGGAATTCAAAAACCCAAGATTGGCCCAAGAGGAGGCAATATTGATAAAATATTATTAAAAACTGAAGCAAAATGGATTTACAGGCTTAAAGCCTTGAGCCCACAGGGATTGAATGAGGGCTTTACATTCTCAGCTTTTTTATAAAGCAGCCTCCTTTTAAACCAGCCTTAAGTAAAGTAATAATAACCAACAAAAAACAACTAATAACATGATTCACCAATAGGATCCATGGAAAATGGACATAATGATGGAACTCACAAAGAGAACAAGAAATATACTCCTTTCTATTAGGATTTAAAAGACAAGAGATAAACAGACGATAAACCCCAGATCTAAACAATTATCTAGATGTCCCTAATCCTCACCAAGAAATATCAAACACTTTCCCCCTCCCTCCCCTCATCCCCTTCTCTCTTCCCCCCCCTTTCCGTCTTTTCTTTCCCTTCTTATATATACATTTTTATCTACATTCTGATCTCATAAACTCCCCCAAAAATGTCGTCGTCCCCACACCCTTCCCATAATGGGTACAACCAGCATAAGATGTTTGCAGATGTAGTAACATCTGCATGGATAGATAAAACTAATATAAAACAAAAGAACAACAAAAAATAAGATAAAAATAAAAACAACAACCAAGAAAACTTGAGATACTTACCATGGGAGGCGTGAGGTGTCCATCTGGTGGGCAGATTTGTGAGGAATCCGGAGGTCAACGCGGATCTTAAAGGGGAATCCGAATATATAACGAGAAAAAGAAAAATATTAACAATGACACAATCAGATATTAGTCAGATGTACAAATAAGTAAGGAACATCATAAATTAGAATTATTGGAATGTTATACCCCCTTCATGTCCCCCCCCCCCCCGCTTCTTCCCCTCCCCCTTTTCTCTTTCTTTCTTCTTTTTTACTCTCTTCTTTCCCCCTTTCTTCTCCCCCCATTTCCCCCTCCCCCTTCCCTTTTCTCCCCTCCCCTCCCCATTAAATTCCTCCCCCTAATCTTTGTATTCAGAGAATAAGAATACTCAATTATAGGAAATAGTGGTGGCTCTCTTTTTTTCAAAACTATAACAAGGGATATAAATTATAGTATATAAAGATTGAATAGTATGAGCACACCTAGTACAAGCATTTCAGGGGGGTACAAGTGCTCTGGAGTTCAACTCCCTGCACGTTGAAGTCGGCGCTGATGTTGTCAAGCTCGTGAGCATAAGTTATATGAAAGAGTAGAGGCGCTTTAGAATCTAAGTCCCCGCGCATGGAAGTCGGCGCAGATGACGTTCACGATCCGGGAGGAGTGAATGATAGAGGATACGAAGTGGAACCGTGACTATTAGACAGCGCAAACGATACTGCGCATGTCTATAGTCTCGCGAGAGAATTACAAAAAAAAAGTAAAAGTCACCGCGCAGATGAGATCGCGCAAGTGACGTAGAGCGATCATTAACCAATTAGAAGAAGAGGGGAAAATAAAAAACCAATGGATGAGGTGACCGGACATTAGGATTGGTCAGTAAGAATGTTCATCAAGGCCGCATCCAATTCTGATATGGATGTCATCGGAGGCCTTCTCAGATTGGACCGCAGGACATCAAATCCTAGAAAGGGAGTCTATAAATATGACAAACGGAACGCCCGTGCTCATATGCCCGCCACCTCTTGACAAAGCTGCGGGGGCAGCGAAACATGTTGAGGGGGGCAGAGCAGGGAAGATTTTAGCTTACAGCTCAGCAGCAACTCAGTTTGCAAGACGTGCACTGCAGGCACGCCTGGCAAAATAGGCAGCGAATATCAGTCAGTAGAGGACTAATCAAATGACCCAATAGATCGAATCAACATTTACAGCAAAAAGACTGAGCTGCTGCAGAGCTATACTTTTAACGGTGTAAAGTTCTATATTGTTTAATGCACACATTTTCATAATTTAATAAAGCTTGTGGGATAAACCATAAAGATAAACAAGTATACTTGGGAAAATAGGGGATTTTTGGATTCCTCTAGGGGAATCTATAGGTAATGATTAAAGTTTAACCCTACATATATACAGGTCTATATATATACGGTGTACCACACCAAACACAGTACATGCCACCCTGTGTTGCAACGAGACCCTTCACAGAGCACTGCACCACACTGCACATGCTAACTGTAACGACCCTCTGCAGAGCATTGCACTATAACCTATATAGTATGTTATATTGAAACCATCCCATCTGCAGAGCATTGCACTAACTGTATAAAGTTTGTTTATAATGAGACCATCTGCAGAGTATTGCACTATACTGTATATAGTATATATTATATTGTAACAAGACCATCTGCAGAGCATAGCACCATAGCTGTATATCATGTATACTATATTGTAACGAGACCATCTGCAGAGCACTGCCCTATACCGTTATACAGTACATGTTATATTGTAACGAGACCCTTTGCAGAGCATTACACTGTACCGTATACTGCAAGGGCACCGTATACCCCGCAGAGCACTGCAGCACACAGCAAAAGTTATATTGAAATGACTCTTTGCAGAGCATTGCACCACACTGTATACAGCAAACGTTATATTGAAACAACCCTCCGCAGAGCATTGCACTATACTTTAGATTAATGATAGCAGACAAGCTAACAGGACCGCCTAACGAGCACTGAGCAGCTGCCGCAACCTGTCGTAAGGGCATAGACATTTGTAGCTGTGCGGGTGGCGGGCGGTCCGCATGCCGCCATGAGGCAGCTAGCGGGCTGGGCGAGATGCTAAGGCCGCGCCACCCCCAGCACCGATTTAACTCACCTGCTTGCCGCTCCTGGACCCCACTACCGCTGCGGGCAGAGCCAGCCAGAACCATACCTGCCTTATATTACCTTATAATCAGAGTGAGACACAGCATCCCCAGATAAGACAGCCAGCGAAGCTGCCAGGGATGCCGCGCCTGCACCCCCAAAGCCAGACTCATGATTAGCGAGGCCTCGGCACCGTGAGCAGTAGCTCTGAAGATTTTTGTGGGGGATTCAAACACCAGACTGCCACAGGCAGCAGAGATTCCACAAACGACATGTGCTACGCCCCTGTAGGAGAGGGGAGAGTTATATACAGATGCCCCAACCTGTTCCCAATAAGCCCCACCTGGAAGTGCAGGGAGCGATAATCACTTCCGCCCCTCGCACAAATGCAGCCCTGCCGGCTTTATACATATTTAAAAATGTCCTCTTCTGACCCCAATAACTTTTTTATTTTTCTAATTTTCCCTGTGTGAACTCTGTGCATTTCTGCTCCCCTGTATGAACCCCGTGCATTTCTGCTCCCCTGTATGAACCCCGTGAATTTCTGCTCCCCTGTATGAACCCCATGCATTTATACATCCCTATATGGACCCCGTGCATTTCTGCTCCCCTGTATGAACCCTGTGTATTTCTACATCCCTATATGGACCCCATGCATTTCTGCTTCCCTGTGTGAACCCTGTGCATTTCTGCTCCCCTGTATGAACCCCGTGCATTTCTGCTCCCCTGTATGAACCCCGTGCATTTCTACATCCCTATATGGACCCCGTGCATTTCTGCTCCCCTGTATGAACCCTGTGTATTTCTACATCCCTATACGGCCCCCGTGCATTTCTTCCCTGTGTGAACCCTGACCATTTCTGCTCCCCTGTATGATTACCGTGCATTTCTATGTCCCTGTATGAACCCTGTGCATTTTTACGTCCCTGTATGAACCCTGTGCATTTCTACGTGCATCTACTGTGCATTTCTTTCTCCTGTATGAATGCTGACATAGAAATGCACAGGGTTCATACAGTGATGGTCATGTCCTGTACAAATCCCATGCATTTCTATGACCTCTTTATGGGGCTAATGAACACCCCATGAAAAAGCTGAAATCAGCCCATGCAGTTCGTCCTCCCCCTTGCAGCCCTTGGAAATCTGCGTTATACACAGCACACTAATATAACTCAGCCCTGGTTGGGATATACTGGTATACACACATAAAAGGGACTACAACACCCAGCATGGGTCATTCAGGAGTCCTCAGTCTGTGGTATAACACCAGCATGCTGCCTCTGTAGTCCCCTGGGGATTGTAGTTCACCACACCTCTACAGGGCATACACAAATGGGACTACAACTCCCAGCATGTGTCATTCAGGAGTCTTCAGTCTGTGGTATATCAACAGCATGCTGCCTCTGTAGTCTCCTGGGGGTTGTAGTTTACAACACCTCTATTGTCTCAGTAGTCTCCTGGGAGTTGTAGTTCACCACACCTCTACAATGGAATACACTAGTGTTTCCCAATCAGGATGCCTACAGGTGTTGCAAAACTACAACTCCCAGCATTCCTTGGTTGGGAAACACTAGAATACACACACATAACAGGGACTACAACTCCCAGCATGTGTCATTCAGGAGTCTTCAGTATGTGGTATAACACCAGCATGCTGCCTCTATAGTCTCCTGGGGGTTGAAATTCACCACACCTCTATAGGGCATACACAAATGGGACTACAGCTCCCAGCATGTGTCATTCAGCGAGTCCCGTCCCCCAACCACCTCCTTCACACATAGAAATCCTCCCCAGTCCACGATTTATTCCCCAGCCCCTGCAGTCTATAGATCCCCAGCCTGTGCACTTTGTCATCCTCCCCCTGCTCTGTCTTCTTTCTCTCATGCAGACTTGCGTCCTCAGGGAGGGGGAGATGAGGGGGACGTGGCTTCTTTCTCTCATGCAGACCTGCGTCCTCTGCTCTGCCTTCACTCCACCCTGCTCTACCTTCCTAGCTGAGGGGAGGAGCTGTCACAAGCCTGCTCGGGTCGCAAATTTCCACCGTACACCGGAGCGCTGCTTACGCAATCTCCATAGCCCTGTATTGAGGGAGCTAGTCGGCCGCTGCTTCGTCATATCCCCCGTGATCTGAAACTTATCCCCTATCCTTATGATAGGGGATAAGTTTTCCAATACTGGACTACTCCTTTACTTGTTTTTAATTGTACTGTGTGGTTTTTTGTATCCATGTATTTTTGTATATTATTTGCGAATAAAGATTAATATTTTACACAGAATATTGTTGCTAGGAGTACACTGCACTTTAGCGTACCCACTTTTTTTTCTTTTATGTCACTAAGCTCCGCACATGCTCAAAGTCGGGCCCGGAGCAGAAAATATGGCGAAGAACCACAGCACAGAATGGAATCAGGTAAGTATTGGTGTCATCAATGTCATCTTAACTATGTGTCTGTACCGACACTTTAGTGCAGGTGACACTGATGACTGATTTCCTTTAACCCGTTAAGGACTGAGGGTTTTTCGGTTTTTGCACTTTTGTTTTTTCCTCCTCACGTTTTAAAAATCATAACCCTTTCAATTTTGCACCTAAAAATCCATATGATGGCTTATTTTTTGTGCAACCAATTCTACTTTGCAGTGACATCAGTCATTTTACCCAAAAATCTAAAGCGAAATGGGAAAAAAATCATTGTGCGACGAAATTGAAGAAAAACGCCATTTTGTAACTTTTGGGGGCTTCCGTTTCTATGCAGTACATTTTTCAGTAAAAATACACCTGATCTTTATTCTGTAGGTCCATACGGTTAAAATGATACCCTACCTATGTTGGTTTGATTTTGTAGTACTTCTGGAACAAATCATAACTACATGCACGGAAATTTATACGTTTAAAATTGTCATCTTCTGACCCCTATAAGTTTTTTATTTTTCTGCGTATGGGGTGGTATGAGGGCTCACTTTTTGCGCCGTGATCTGACGTTTTTAGCGGTACCATTTTTGTATTGATCGGACTTTTTGATCGCTTTTTATTCATTTTTTCATTATATAAAAAGCGACCAAAAATACGTTATTTTGGACTTTTGAATTTTTTTGCGCGTACGCCATTGACCGTGCAGTTTAATTAATGATATGTTTTTATAGTTCGGACATTTACGCACGCGGCGATACCACATATGTTTATATTTATTTTTATTTACATGGTGTTTTTTTTATGGGGAAAAGGGGGGTGATTTTAACTTTCATTAAGGAAAGGGTTAAATCACATTTATTAACTTATTTTTACACTTTCTTTTGCAGTGTTATAGCTCCCATAGGGACCTATAGCACTGCACACACTTACTGCCAGCACTGTTCACTGCAAAGCCATAGCTTTGAAGTGATCAGCGTTGTCGGCGGTCAATTGCTCAAGCCTGCATCTCAGGCTTGGAGCAATCAATCGCAGAAGGTACACGCCGGAGGCAGGTAAGAGGGCCTCCGCTCGTGTCCCAGCTGATCAGGACACCGCATTTTCACTGCGGTGGTCCCGATCAGTCCCACTGAGCAGCCGGGCAGCTTTCACTTTTGTTTTGTTTTAAAGGGTTAATAGCACACAGCACCGCGATCGCTGCCGCACGGTATTACCCTCGGGTCCCGGCTTCAGATACATGCCGGGACCAACCCGATATGACGCGGGGTCACCGTGTGACCGCGCCTTATATCGCGGGAGCTGGCCAAGGACGTAAATATACATCCTTGGTCGTTAATGGGTTAAATAAATAAATAAATAAATGACCTTTCCTTTACAGCCCCGATAGGTAATTAAGAACTAGCTGTTCTTTATAAGGCTGCTTTCACACTATGAGGTTCTCCCGTTATTACACGTACGTTTGAAACATAATTATTAACACATGTTAAACAACCCCATTAAAGTCAATGTTTTTTTTCGTTTACCCTTTGTCACACGTTACAGCCCGTCATGACTAACGTACGTTAGTTGTGACGGGAGAAATAACATGACATGCACTAATTTTTCGAACGTCACAAGAAACGGGTATATTAACATATGTTATTTTTAACATTGAAGTCTATGGCCGACATAGGTTAGAAAATATACCCGTTAATGCCCGTTATTATAACGGACATTATTTTTTCTGAGCATGCTCAGAAGAGGTGACATCAATAGACTCCTGCAGTGCTGAGGGACTACAACTACTCATATCATGGAACAGACTTGTTTCCATGCTGGGAGTAGTAATTCCCCACTGCAGGAGTCTGCCGGTGGCTGGGGAGGTTACATTAGTGTTTGTACTACTACCCCCATCATGGAACAGACTCTGGTGCATGATGAGGGTTGTAGTAAAGGGGCTGAGGGATTGATCGCATCGGGCCTCACTTCTGACACCCGATGCGATCAGAAGTTATTAAGCAGGGGAGCGGGCGGCATGGTCCACAACCCTGCTATCACCGATGTATTTTTTACTTTCATTTTCAAATTCCCCGCGGGGATCCCTGAATGGCCGGTACTGAGGAGCCAATCAGGGATCCCCCTGGGGTTTTAAAAATGGTCAATGTGAGGGGACATATGTATATTAAAAGTGTTTATTGGGGGGGGGGGGGGCATAGAGCGCTATATATCTAGCCCCCGCCAGCGCATTAATTAATAAAAATATGACCCCCGCCAGCCCATATATAAGTATATATCTATACCCCCCGCCAGCGCATACTGTGACCCTGCCAGCGCATTTATAAGTATATATCTATACCCCCGCCAGCGCATACTGTGACCCCGCCAGCGCATTTATCCTAATTTTCTATTGCAGCGCTACAAGTGACAACCATACCTATCAGAACGTATTCAGCAGCCGCCCCGCCAGATGATCCTGACAGATATACTACCGCATTTATCGGGGTATACCACGCACAGGCCTATAACACGCACCCCCATTTTACCAAGGATATTTGGGTAAAAAAAGTATATTTACCCAAATATCCATGGTAAAATGAGGGTGCGTGTGTGTGCGCGTGTATACCCCGATACACCCACAGGAAAGGCAGGGGGAGAGAGGCCGTCGCTGCCCGCTTCTCTCCCCCTGCCTTTCCCTGCTGCCGCCGCTTCTCTCCCGCTGGCTATCTGCGCCGCTGCCCGTTCTCTCCCCCTGACTATCGGTGCTAGCACCCCATTGCCGGCGCAGCGCATAGCAACGACGCAGGGGACGCACACCGGAGGCCTGAAGCAGCGCGGACCCGACCCCGGCAACAGGTAATTATGCAACCGGGGATGGGGGGAGGCAACGGGGCAGCGGCGCCGGCAATGGGTGCCGCTGCCCCTTCTCTCCCCCTGTCTGTCGGTGCCGCTGCCCCATTGCCGGCGCCGCTTCTCTCCCCCTGGCTATCGGCGCCGGCAATGGGGCGTCGGCACCGATAGTCAGGGGGAGAGAACGGGCAGCGGCGCCGATAGCCAGGGGGAGAGAAGGGCCGGCAGCAGGGCTCTAGACCCCAGGGCAGGCAGGGGCAGAGAAGCCGGCAGCGCTGGCTGTCTCTGCACCTGCAAAGCCGCTGCAGTTCATTGATTTAAAGCGCCCGCTTTAAATCATTGAACTGCAGCGGCTTATTGGCGTATAACACGCACATAGACTTTAGGCTAAAAATTTTAGCCTAAAAAGTGCGTGTTATACGCCGATAAATACGGTATTCATTCATAGCGCCGGCAGCTGTATATGTATATAGATGTGCTGGGGGGGCAGACATATAGCGTTATCTGCCCCCCACATCGCTTCTGTATACATATGCAGCTGCCGCGATATGAATGAATTGTATACCTGTCAGGATCATCGGCCGGGCGGCTGCTGGATGCGCTCCTGACATATATACTTGTCATATATAGCACATTTGTACAGCGTTATATATGACAAGTATATATGTCAGGAGCGCCTCCAGCAGCCGCTCGGCCGATGATCCTGACAGGTATAACATTCATTCATATCGCGGCAGCTGCATATGTATATAGAAGCGCTGTGGGGGCAGATAACGCTATATGTCTGCCCCCCAGCACATCTATATACATATACAGCTGCCGGCGCTATGAATGAATAGTATATCTGTCAGGATCATCTGGCGGGGCGGCTGCTGAATACGTTCTGATAGGTATGGTTGTCACATATAGCGCTGCAATAGAAAATTAGGACACATGCGCTGGCAGGGTCACAGTATGCGCTGGCGGGGGGTATAAATATATACTTAAATGCGCTGGCGGGGTCACAGTATGCGCTGGCGGGGGCTAGATATATACTTCTATGCGCTGGCGGGGTCACAGTATGCGCTGGCGGGGGGTATAGATGTATACTTATAAACGCGCTGGCGGGGTCACAGTATGCGCTAGTGGGGGCTAGATATATACTTATAAATGGGCTGGCGGGGGTCATATTTTAATTAAACCGCTGGCGGGGGCTAGATATATAGCGCTCTATGCCCCCCCCAATAAACACTTTTATTATACATATTTCCCCTCACATTGTCCATTTTTAAAACCCCAGGGGGATCCCTGATTGGCTCCTCAGTACCGGCCATTCAGGGATCCCCGCGGGGAATTTAAAAATGAAAGTAAAAAATACATCGTGATCGCAGGGTTGCGGAGCATGCCACCTGCTCCCCTGCTTAATAACTTCTGATCGCATCAGGTGTCAGAAGTGAGCCCATTGCGATCAATCCCTCAACCCCTGTACTACAACCCCCATCATGGAACAGACTCTGTTCAATGATGGGAGTAGTAGTACAAACGCTAATGTAGCCTCCCCAGCTGTCTGCAGACTCCTGCTGCTAGGGATTTACTACTCCCATCATGGAAACAAGTCTGTTCCATCATGATGGGAGTAGTAGTAGTCCTGGCTGTGGGAGTCTGTAGGCATAGGTGTAAAAATGTCCAGTACATGACAGATGTTTTGTAGCATCCCTTAATTCACCCGTTATTAAACGTCTGTTAATAATACATAATAACATACGTTTATTAACAGGTGAACTTCATAGTGTGAAAGCAGCCTAAGAGAGCTAGATGTTCTTGCCTGCTATATCACTCCTAGATCAGCCTGATGTATAAATGTACCCAATGAGTGGATACATCATAGATATATAGCCTTTATTACTGTGTTTCTAAATGTCTCCATTCCTTAGCTGTTGCCATGGCACCAGTCAGTTGCTTTTCCTGCCTACCCCTTGACCCAGCTCTGTATTGTATAACGTTCTATAATTTAAAACAGGTTAAATTAGAATGGTATACAGTACGTGTGTGCGTGTTTATTCTGCAAATGGGTGTGATTAACCCCTTAAGGACCAAGCCCATTTTGACCTTAACCCCTTAAGGACGGAGCCCATTTTCACCTCTAGGACGAAGTCCTTTATTGCAAATCTGACCACTGTCACTTTAAACATTAATAGCTCTGGAATGCTTTTACTTATCATTCTGATTCTGAGAATGTTTTTTCCTGACATAATCTACTTTAACATAGTGGTAAATTTTTGTGGTAACTTGCATCCTCTCTTGACGAGTTTTTACTTTTGGAAGACACCAGAGGACTTCAAAGTTCCGCAGCAATTTTTCAATTTTTCACAAAATTTTCAAACTCACAATTTTTCAGGGACCAGTTCAGGTTTGAAGTGGATTTGAAGGGTCTTCATAGTAGAAATACCCCATAAATGACCCCATTATAAAAACAACAGCCCCCAAAGTATTCAAAATGACATTCAGTAAATGTTTTAACCCTTTAGGTGTTTCACAGGAAAAGCAGCAAAGTGAAGGAGAAAATTCAAAATCTTCATTTTTTACACTCGCATATTTTGTAGACACAATTTTTGAATTTTTACAAGGGGTAAAAGGAGAAAATGTATACTTGTATGTGTAACCCAATTTCTCTTGAGTAAGCACATACCTCATATGTCTATGTAAAGTGTTCGGCGGGCGCAGTAGAGGGCTCAGAAGCGAAGGAACGACAAGGGGATTTTAGAGAGTACGTTTTTCTGAAATGGTTTTGGGGGGGGCATGTCGCATTTAGGAAGCCCCGATGGTGCCAGAACAGCAAAAAAAAAAACACATGGCATACCATTTTGGAAACTAGACGCCTTGAGGAACATAACAAGGAATAAAGTGAGCCTTAATACCCCACAGGTGTTTCACGACTTTTGCATATGTAAAAAAAAAAAAATTTTTTTTGCACTAAAATGTTGGTTTTCCCCCAAATTTCACATTTTTTAAAGGGTTAATAGCAGAAAAGACCCCCCAAAATTTGTAACCCCATCTCTTCTGAGTATGGAGGTACCCAATAAGTGGACCTGAAGTGCACTGTGGACGAACTACAATGCTCAGAAGAGAAGGAGTCATATTTGGCTTTTTGAGAGCAAATTTTGCTCTGGGGGGCATGTCGCATTTAGGAAGCCCCTATGGTGCCGGGACAGCAAAAAAAAAAACACATGGCATACCATTTTGGAAACTAGACCTCTCACAGAATGTAATGAGGGGTACAGTGAGCATTTACCCCCCACTGGTGTCTGACAGATCTTTGGAACAGACTACTGTTCCAAAGATCCGTCAGACACCTGTGGGGTGTAAATTCTCACTGCACCCCTTATTACATTCCGTGAGGGGTGTAGTTTCCAAAATGGGGTCACATGTGGGTGTGTTTTTTTTTTTGCGTTTGTCAGAACCGCTGTAACAATCAGCCAGCCCTCAAATGTACATGGCGCACTCTCCCTTCTGGGCCCCAGAATCACCACCAACCATAATACAGACCCCAGAATCACCACCCACCATAATACAGACCTCAGAATCACCACCCACCATAATACAGACCCCAGAATCACCACCCACCATAATACAGACCCCAGAATCACCACCCAACATAATATAGACCCCAGAATCACATCCCGCCATAATACAGACCCCAGGATCACCACCCACGCTAATACAGACCCCAGAATCACCACCCAACATAATACAGACCCCAGAATCACACCCCACCATAATACAGACCCCAGGATCACCACCCACCATAATACAGACCCCAGAATCACCACACACTATAATACAGATCCCAGAATCAACACCCACCATAATACAGACCCCAGAATCACCACTCACCATAATACAGACCACAGGATCACCACCCACCATAATACAGATACCAGAATCACCACTCACCATAATACAGATCCCAGAATCAACACCCACCATAATACAGACCCCAGAATCACCACACACCACAATACAGACCCAGAATCAGACCCCACCATAATACAGACCTCAGAATCACCACCCACCATAATACAGACCCCAGGATCAGACCCCACCATAATACAGACCCCAGAATCACCACACACCACAATACAGACCCCAGAATCAGACCCCGACATAATACAGACCCCAGAATCACACCCCACCATAATACAGACCCCAGAATCACCACCCATCATAATACAGAACCCAGAATCACCATCCACCATAATATAAACCCAGAATCACCACCCACCATAATACAGACCCCAGTATTACCGCTCACCATATCAGACCTCAGAATCACCACTTACCATAATACAGACCCCAGAATCACCACCTACCATAATACAGACCCCAGAATCACCATTCACCATAATATAAACCCAGAAGCACCACCCACCATAATACAGAACCCAGAATCACCATCCACCATAATATAAACCCAGAATCACCACCCGCCATAATACAGACCCCAGTATTACCGCTCACCATATCAGACCTCAGAATCACCACCCACCATAATACAGACCTTAGAATCGCCACACACCATAATACAGACCCCAGAATCAGACCCCACCATTATACAAACTCCAGAATCACCATCCACCATAATACAGACCCCAGAATCACCACCCACCATAATACAGACCACATAATCACCACCCACCATAATATAGACCCCAGAATCACCACCCACCATAATACAGACCCCATAATCACCACCCACCATAATACAGACCCCAGAATCACCACCCACCATAATACAGACCCCAGAATCACCATCCACCATAATATAAACCCAGAATCACCACCCACCATAATACAGACCCCAGTATTACCGCTCACCATATCAGACCTCAGAATCACCACCCACCATAATACAGACCTCAGAATCACCACCCACCATAATACAGACCTCAGAATCGCCACCCACCATAATACAGACCCCAGAATCAGACCCCACCATTATACAAACTCCAGAATCACCATCCACCATAATACAGACCCCAGAATCACCACCCACCATAATACAGACCCCATAATCACCACCCACCATAATACAGACCCCAGAATCACCACTCACCATAATACAGACCCCAGAATCACCACCCACCACAATACAGACCCCAACATAATACAGACCCCAGAATCACACCCCACCATAATACAGACCCCAGGATCACCACCCACCATAATACAGACCCCAGAATCACCACCCACCATAATACAGACCCCATAATCACCACCCACCATAATACAGACCCCAGAATCACCACCCACCATAATACAGACCCCAGAATCACCACCCACCATAATACAGACCCCAGAATCACCACCCACCATAATACAGACCCCAGAATCACCAACCACCATAATACAGACCTCAGAATCACCACCCACCATAATACAGACCCCAGAATCACCAATCACCATAATACAGACCTCATAATCACCACCCACCATAATACAGACCCCAACATAATACAGACCCCAGAATCACACCCCACCATAATATAGACCCCAGAATCACCACCCACCATAATACAGAACCCAGAATCACCATCCACCATAATATAAACCCAGAATCACCACCCACCATAATACAGACCCCAGTATTACCACTCACCATATCAGACCTCAGAATCACCAATCACTTTAATACAGACCCCAGAATCACCACCCACCATAATACAGACCCCAGAATCACCACCCACAATACAGACCTCAGAATCAGACCCCACCATTATACAAACTCCAGAATCACCACCCACCATAACACAGACCCCAGAATCAGTCCACACCATAATACAGATCCCAGAATCATCACCCACTATAATACAGACGCCAGAATCACCACCCACCATAATATAGATCCCAGAATCACCACCCACCATAATACAGACCCCAGAATCACCACCCACCATAATACAGACCCCAGAATCACCACCCACCATAATACAGACCCAAGGGTCAGACCCCAGTCTTGTTGCACAATAACATAAATACAGTTACATTAACTGACTCACAATTTACATCTTTTACGGTCAGCGTCGTCCTCTTTCCTTCTGTTCTCCATCTGGCTCAGACCGATGATGACTTCTTCTAGCCAAAACCCATCACTGCAGCATCTGCAAGACAAACATCTAAGTTTCTCCATTTTTCCAGTGCAGTCCACAGAAGTGCAGAATTCAGTGGAGTTTATTCCATTCCAAACAGTGTTACAGAGCAGGCTGCATTTCAGCAACCTGTCTTCGCCTTTGTCAAGCACTAGAAGCGACGAATCGTAGCCTGCTCTGTAACACTGTTAGGAATGCAATAAACTCCACTGAATTGCAGTTTATACTTTGGTGTGCTGCGGTTTTCCTTGAATATAGGTAGCTAGCTAGGTTGGTAGGCAGCCAATTAGGAAGGTAGCTATGTAGATATGGAGGTTCATAAGTAGGTAGCAAGGTAGCTAAGTAGGTAACCAAGTAGGTAAGTGGTAAGGGTGGAAGCCAGGTAGGGAAGTAGCCAGGCAGGTAATTAGGTAGGTTTAAGGTAGGGAAATAGCCTGGCAGGTAACTAGGTAGGTTGCCAGGTAGGGAAATAGCCTGGCAGGTGACTAGGTAGGTTGCCAGGTAGGGAAGTAGCCAGGCAGGTAACTAGGTAGGTTGCCAGGTAGGGGAGTAGCCAGGCAGGTAACTAGGTAGGTTGCCAGGTAGGGAAATAGCCAAACAGCTAACTAGGTAGGTTGAAAGGTATGTAAGTGGCCATGCAGGTAATTGGCTAGGTAGCCATGTAGGGAAGTAACCAGTGCTCCTCCACATGATCACCCCCCCCCCCCCTCACCTGCACACACACCCCACATTTCCTCCACATCATCACTCCCCCTCTCATCTACACCCCCTTCACCTCCTTCACATCCTCACCCCCCTCTCACCTCCTCCACATTATTACACCCCCCTCTCACCTGCACACACACACCATCAACCCCCCTCTCACCTCCTCCACATCATCACCCCCCTCTTACCTCCTCCACATCATCACCCTCCCTCTCACCTCCTACACATCATCACCCCCCCCTCACCTCACCATCATCACCCCACCTCTCACCTCTTCCACCTCATTACACACCCCTCTCACCTCCTCCACATCATCACCCCCCTCTCACCTCATCCACATCATCACCCCCTCTCTCACCTCCTCCCCATCATCACCCCCCTCTCACCTCCTCCCCATCATCACCCCCCCTCTCACCTCTTCCACATCCTTACTCCCCCCTCTCCCCTCTTCCACATCACACCCCCCCTCACCTCTTCCACATCATCACCCCCCTCTCACCTCCTTCACATCATCACCACCCCTCTCACCTTCTCCACATCATCACCCCCCTCTCACCTCTTCCACATCACCGCCCCCCTCTCACCTCCTCCCCATCATCACCCCCCCACCTCTTCCACATCATTACACCCCCCTCACCTCCTCCACATCATTACACCCCCCTCACCTCCTCCACATCATCCCCCCCTCTCACCTCCTCCCCATCATCACCCCCCTCACCTCTTCCACATCATTACACCCCCCTCTCACCTCTACCACATCATCACCCCCTCTCACCTCTTCCACATCATCAACCCCCCCTCTCACCTCCTCCACATCATCACCCCCCCCCTGTCCCCTCCTCCACATCATCATCCCCCTCTCACCTCCTCCACATCATCAACCCCCTCTCACCTCTTCCACATCATCACCCCACCTCACCTCCTCCACATCATCACTCCCCTCTCACCACCTCCCCATCATCATCCCCCCACCTCTTCCACATCATTACACCCCCCTTCTCACCTCTTCCACATCATTACACCCCCCTTCTCACCTCTTCCACATCATCACCCCCCCTCTCACCTCTTCCACATCACCACCACCCCTCTCACCTCCTCCACATCATCACCCCCCCTCTCACCTCCTCCACATCATCACCCCCCCCCCTCTCACCTCCTCCACATCATCACCCCCCCTCTCACCTCCTCCACATCATCACTCCCCCTCTCACCTCCTCCACATCATAACCCCCCCCTCTCACCTGCACACACACCATCACCCCCCTCTCACCTCCTCCACATCATCACCCCCCTCTCACCTCCACACACACCATCACCCCCCCTCTCACCTCCTCCACACCATCACCCCCCCTCTCACCTCCTCCACACCATCACCCCCCCATCTCAACTCCTCCACACCATCAGCCACCCATCTCACCTCCTCCCCATCATCACCCCCAGTCTCACCTCCTCCCCATCATCACCCCCCTCTCACCTCCTCCCCATCATCACCACCCTCTCACCTCTTCTACATCATTACACCCCCCTCTCACCTCTTCCACATCATCACCCCCCTCTCACCTCCTCCCCATCATCACCCCCCTCTCACCTCCTTCACATCCTCACCCCCCTCTCACCTCCTCCACATTATTACACCCCCCTCTCACCTGCACACACACACCATCAACCCCCCTCTCACCTCCTCCACATCATCACCCCCCTCTCACCTCCTTCACATCCTCACCCCCCTCTCACCTCCTCCACATTATTACACCCCCCTCTCACCTGCACACACACACCATCAACCCCCCTCTCACCTCCTCCACATCATCACCCCCCTCTCACCTCCTCCACATCATCACCCCCCCTCTCACCTCCTACACATCATCACCCCCCCTCACCTCCTCACCATCATCACCCCACCTCTCACCTCTTCCACCTCATTACACACCCCTCTCACCTCCTCCACATCATCACCCCCCTCTCACCTCATCCACATCATCACCCCCTCTCTCACCTCCTCCCCATCATCACCCCCCTCTCACCTCCTCCACATCATCACCCCCCCTCTCACCTCTTCCAGATCCTTACACCCCCCTCTCCCCTATCACACCCCCCCTCACCTCTTCCACATCATCACCCCCCTCTCACCTCCTCCACATCATCACCACCCCTCTCACCTTCTCCACATCATCACCCCCCTCTCACCTCCTCCACATATCCGCCCCCCTCTCACCTCCTCCCCATCATCACCCCCCCACCTCTTCCACATCATTACACCTCCCTCTCACCTCTTCCACATCATCACCCCCTCTCACCTCTTCCACATCATCAACCCCCCCTCTCACCTCCTCCACATCATCACCCCCCCGTCACCTCCTCCACATCATCATCCCCCTCTCACCTCCTCCACATCATCAACCCCCTCTCACCTCCTCCACATCATCACCCCCCTCACCTCCTCCACATCATCATCCCCCCACCTCTTCCACATCATTATACCCCCCTTTTCACCTCTTCCACATCATTACACCCCCCGTCTCACCTCTTCCACATCATCACCCCCCCCCCCTCTCACCTCTTCCACATCACCACCACCCCTCTCACCTCCTTCACATCATCACCCCCCCTCTCACCTCCTCCACATGATGATGTGGAGGAGGTGAGAGGGGGGGTGATGATGTGGAGGAGGTGAGAGGGGTGGTGGTGATGTGGAAGAGGTGAGAGCGGGGGGGTGATGATGTGGAAGAGGTGAGACGGGGGGTGTAATGATGTGGAAGAGGTGAGAAGGGGGGTGTAATGATGTGGAATCATCACCCCCCCTCTCACCTCCTCCACATCATCACTCCCCCTCTCACCTCCTCCACATCATCACCCCCCCTCTCACCTGCACACACACCATCACCCCCCTCTCACCTCCTCCACATCATTACACCCCCCTCACCTCCTCCCCATCATCACCCCCCCTCACCTCTTCCACATCATTACACCCTCCTCTCACCTCTTCCACATCATCACGCCCCCTCACCTCTTCCACATC
Organism: Hyla sarda; assembly: GCF_029499605.1. Lineage (NCBI taxonomy): Eukaryota > Metazoa > Chordata > Amphibia > Anura > Hylidae > Hyla > Hyla sarda. Next base: position 126,388,116 of record NC_079193.1, read on the forward strand.
ATCACTCCCCCTCACCTCTTCCACATGATTACCCCCCTCTCACCTCCTCCACATCATCACCCCCCCTCACCTCTTCCACATCATTACACCCTCCTCTCACCTCTTCCACATCATCACGCCCTCTCACCTCTTCCACATCATCACCCCCCCTGTCACCTCCTCCACATCATCACCCCCCTCTCACCTCCTCCACATCATCACCCCCTCTCACCTCTTCCACATTATCACCCCCCCTCACCTCTGCCACATCATTGTACACCCTCTCACCTCTTCCACATCATAACCCCCCCTCTCACCTCTTCCACATCATCACCCCCCTGTCACCTCCTCCACATCATCACCCCCCTCTCACTTCCTCCACATCATCACCCCCCCTCACCTCCTCCACATCATCACCCCCTCTCACCTCCTCCACATCATCACCCCACCTCACCTCTTCCACATCATTATACCCCCCTCTCACCTCTTCCACATCATAACCCCCCCTCTCACCTCTTCCACATCATCACCCCCCTGTCACCTCCTCCACATCATCACCCCCCTCTCACCTCCTCCACATCATCACCCCCCCCCCACCTCTTCCACATCATTACACCCCCCTCACCTCCTCCCCATCATCACCCCCCCTCACCTCTTCCACATCATTACACCCTCCTCTCACCTCTTCCACATCATCACGCCCCCTCACCTCTTCCACATCATCACTCCCCCTCACCTCTTCCACATCATTACCCCCCTCTCACCTCCTCCACATCATCACCCCCCCTCACCTCTTCCACATCATTACACCCTCCTCTCACCTCTTCCACATCATCACGCCCTCTCACCTCTTCCACATCATCACCCCCCCTGTCACCTCCTCCACATCATCACCCCCCTCTCACCTCCTCCACATCATCACCCCCCCTCACCTCCTCCACATCATCACCCCCCTCACCTCAACCACATCATCACCCCCCCTCACCTCCTCCACATCATGACCCCCTCTCACCTCCTCCACATCATCACCCCCCCTCTCACCTCCTCCCCATCATCACCCCCCTCTCACCTCCTCCCCATCATCACCCCCTCTCACCTCCTCCCCATCATCACCCCCCCCCTCACCTCTTCCACATCATTACACCCTCCTCTCACCTCTTCCACATCATCACGCCCCCTCACCTCTTCCACATCATCTTCCCCCTCTCACCTTCTCCACATCATCACCCCCCCTCACCTCTTCCACATCATTACACCCTCCTCTCACCTCATCCACATCATCACGCCCTCTCACCTCTTCAACATCATCACCCCCCCTGTCACCTCCTCCACATCATCACCCCCCTCTCACCTCCTCCACATCATCACCCCCCCTCACCTCCTCCACATCATCACCCCCTCTCACCTCCTCCACATCATCACCCCCCCTCACCTCTTCCACATCATTATACCCCCCTCTCACCTCTTCCACATCATCACCCCCCCTGTCACCTCCTCCACATCATCACCCCCCTCTCACCTCCTCCACATCATCACCCCCCTCACCTCCTCCACATCATCACCCCCCTCACCTCCTCCACATCATCACCCCCTCTCACCTCCTCCACATCATCACCCCCCCTCTCACCTCCTCCCCATCATCACCCCCCTCTCACCTCCTCCCCATCATCACCCCCTCTCACCTCCTCCCCATCATCACCCCCCCTCACCTCTTCCACATCATTACACCCTCCTCTCACCTCTTCCACATCATCACGCCCCCTCACCTCTTCCACATCATCTTCCCCCCTCTCACCTTCTCCACATCATCACCCCCCCTCACCTCTTCCACATCATTACACCCTCCTCTCACCTCCTCCACATCATCACCCCCTCTCACCTCCTCCACATCATCACCCCCCCTCACCGCCTCCACATCATCACCCCCTCTCACCTCCTCCACATCATCACCCCCCCCTCACCTCTTCCACATCATTATACCCCCCTCTCACCTCTTCCACATCATAACCCCCCCTCTCACCTCTTCCACATCATCATCACCCCCCTGTCACCTCCTCCACATCATCACCCCCCTCTCACCTCTTCCACATCATCACTCCCCCTCACCTCTTCCACATCATTACCCCCCTCTCACCTCCTCCACATCATCACCCCCCCTAACCTCTTCAACATCATTACACCCTCCTCTCACCTCTTCCACATCATCACGCCCTCTCACCTCCTCCACATCATCACCCCCCCTCACCTCCTCCACATCATCACCCCCCCTCACCTCCTCCACATCATCACCCCCCCTCACCTCCTCCACATCATGACCCCCTCTCACCTCCTCCACATCATCACCCCCCCTCTCACCTCCTCCCCATCATCACCCCCCTCTCACCTCCTCCCCATCATCACCCCCTCTCACCTCCTCCCCATCATCACCCCCCCCCTCACCTCTTCCACATCATTACACCCTCCTCTCACCTCTTCCACATCATCACGCCCCCTCACCTCTTCCACATCATCTTCCCCCTCTCACCTTCTCCACATCATCACCCCCCCTCACCTCTTCCACATCATTACACCCTCCTCTCACCTCATCCACATCATCACGCCCTCTCACCTCTTCAACATCATCACCCCCCCTGTCACCTCCTCCACATCATCACCCCCCTCTCACCTCCTCCACATCATCACCCCCCCTCACCTCCTCCACATCATCACCCCCTCTCACCTCCTCCACATCATCACCCCCCCTCACCTCTTCCACATCATTATACCCCCCTCTCACCTCTTCCACATCATCACCCCCCCTGTCACCTCCTCCACATCATCACCCCCCTCTCACCTCCTCCACATCATCACCCCCCTCACCTCCTCCACATCATCACCCCCCTCACCTCCTCCACATCATCACCCCCTCTCACCTCCTCCACATCATCACCCCCCCTCTCACCTCCTCCCCATCATCACCCCCCTCTCACCTCCTCCCCATCATCACCCCCTCTCACCTCCTCCCCATCATCACCCCCCCCTCACCTCTTCCACATCATTACACCCTCCTCTCACCTCTTCCACATCATCACGCCCCCTCACCTCTTCCACATCATCTTCCCCCCTCTCACCTTCTCCACATCATCACCCCCCCTCACCTCTTCCACATCATTACACCCTCCTCTCACCTCTTCCACATCATCACGCCCTCTCACCTCTTCAACATCATCACCCCCCCTGTCACCTCCTCCACATCATCACCCCCTCTCACCTCCTCCACATCATCACCCCCCCCTAACCTCCTCCACATCATCACCCCCTCTCACCTCCTCCACATCATCACCCCCCCCTCACCTCTTCCACATCATTATACCCCCCTCTCACCTCTTCCACATCATAACCCCCCCTCTCACCTCTTCCACATCATCATCACCCCCCTGTCACCTCCTCCACATCATCACCCCCCTCTCACCTCCTCCACATCATCACCCCCCCCACCTCCTCCACATCATCACCCCCCCCCACCTCTTCCACATCATTACACCCCCCTCTCACCTCCTCCCCATCATCCCCCCTCACCTCTTCCACATCATTACACCCTCCTCTCACCTCTTCCTCATCATCACGCCCCCTCACCTCTTCCACATCATCACCCCCCCCCCTCACCTCTTCCACATCATCAACCCCCTCTCACCTCCTCCACATCATCACCCCCCTGTCACCTCCTCCACATCATCACCCCCCTCTCACCTCCTCCACATCATCACCCCCCCCACCTCTTCCACATCATTACACCCCCCTCTCACCTCCTCCCCATCATCCCCCCCCTCACCTCTTCCACATCATTACACCCTCCTCTCACCTCTTCCACATCATCACGCCCCCTCACCTCTTCCACATCATCACGCCCCCTCACCTCTTCCACATCATCACCCCCCCTCACCTCTTCCACATCATTACACCCTCCTCTCACCTCTTCCACATCATCACGCCCCCTCACCTCTTCCACATCATCACCCCCCCCCTCACCTCTTCCACATCATCACCCCCCCTCACCTCTTCCACACCATTACCCCCCCCCCCCTCTCACCTCCTCCACATCATCACCCCCCCCTCTCACCTCCACACACACCATTACCCCCCCTCTCACCTCCTCCACATCATCACCCCCCCCTCTCACCTCTACACACACCATCACCCCCCCCTCTCACCTCCTTCACATCACTTCCCCCTCTACCACATCACTCCCCCCTCACCTCTTCCACATCACTCCCCCTCTCACCTCTTCCACATCACTCCCCCCCCCCTCTCACCTGCACACCGTTTCATCACTTCCCCTCTCCAGCTGATCCCAGGGTGATTAAAATAAAAAATAAAAAACACTTTTACTCACCTATACGCAGGCAGGGATCTCCTCAAGCTGGCTGCGTTCTTCTCCCGCTATAGTGCAGGTGCCGATGAGTGACGTCATCGGCGCCTGCACTGCGTGGGGGCAGAGTTCACAGGTCTCCTCTCAGTGAAGCCGCAGATCCTGTGGCTCACACTGAGAGGAGGCTGTAGCTGTGTTCGCGTGTGCACACACAGCTTAAAGCGGCGGTCGCTCGCCTGGGGATCCGAGACAAGTATCCTGGATCCCCATCAGCGGAGTGAGCGCCTCTCCGCCCGGAGCTCCGCGTGCAGCTTGGAAGCACCCCGCGTGCCATGGGTTGCCGACCCCTGGTCTAAACTGTCACAGAAGGTTTAATTCCCTGGGCTCCTGAAGAGGAGACATGGCCGACAGAAATAACATCCCCCCCACACACACACACACCCACACACACACCCTTCCATCAGCTTTGGCACTAGGAATGGGACCTGATTTTGAGGTGGAGGATACATGGGGCAACTATTGGTCCATTCTCACTACTAAACTTCCAAGCTGAGAAATTCCACTCGGAAATTCCAAAAGTGGCCTGCGCTGACTGAATTAGGGTGGATTCACACTACGTTTTGTCCCATACGGGAGCGCATACGGCAGGGGGGAGCTAAAAGCTCGCGCTCCCGTATGTCACCGTATGCGCTCCCGTATGTCATTCATTTCAATGAGCCGACCGGAGTGAAACGTTCGGTCCGGTCGGCTCATTTTTGCGCCGTATGCGCTTTTACAACCGGACCTAAAACCGTGGTTGACCACAGTTTTAGGTCCGGTTGTAAAAGCGCATACGGCGCAAAAATGAGCCGACCGGACCGAACATTTCACTCCAATCGGCTCATTGAAATGAATGACATACGGGAGCGCATACGGTGACATACGGGAGCGCGAGCTTTTAGCTCCCCCCTGCCGTATGCGCTCCCGTATGGGACAAAACGTAGCCAGCAATACATTCTGCTCAATATTCTGCTGAAATAAATAACATGTTCATTCTTTTGTCAGAAAAAATTCCAGAGGAGGAAAGCTCCGCTACTGAAATTCTGTAGTGTGCGCTGTGCAGCGGAATCGCATTGATTGAATAGGACACTTCTGCATTTTACTTCTTATTACACTCTATGGGCAATTCCATTGTGTCATTCACTTTTGCTATTTTATAGAAACCAATTATATTCCCACTTACTCTTTAAGTGAGGTGGGATTGTTTTTAGTTGAGATTATGTCTAATAGGTTAAATGGTTCAGAGTCCAAGTAACATCTTGCTTCCTATTATACTCTATGGGCATTCCAGTCTGTCATTATCCTTTGCATTCTAAATAAAACATCTTTAATCCCAGGTAATTTTCATTTTACAATGTGCCACCCTAAGGGGAAACACTTGTGGTAAAGGTTCATTACCTCCAAATGGGCTCATATTTTACATTCCATTTGGTCACCCCCTAGTTATTTCATAGAAATAAATGATAATCCTACTCAATCACAATTTTAAATAATCCTCCTAGTTTGAAGAGTATGCCTGCTAAAGCTTTACTTGATGTGTTAAATGATTCAGACTCCACATCAAAATGTGTTTCCCATTATAGTCTATGGGCATTCCATTTTGTCATTCACCTTTGTATTCTATAGAAAACAGCTGTAATCCCAGGTAATTTTCATTTTACAACGTGCTACTCTACCTGGAGTACACTTGTGATAAAGGTTCATTTCCTACATAACACAAATTTATGTGCAAATGAGCTCATATTTTACTTCCCATTATACTCTATGGGCATTCCATTCTGTCATCCCCTTTGTCATTTCATAGAAACCAATTATAATCCTACTTAAAGAAGATATCCTGTGGTGAACAATTTATCCCCTATCCTAAGGATAGGGGATAAATTGTAGATCGCGGGGGTCCGACCGCTGGGGCCCCCAACGATCTCCTGTACGGGGCCCCGACAGTCCGTGGGAAGGGGACGTGTCGACCCCTGCACGAAGTGGCGGCCGACACACCCACTCAATACAACTCTATGGCAGAGCCGGAGCACTGCCTTTGGCAATCTCCGGCTCTGCCATAGCGATGTATTGAGGGGGCGTGTCGGCCGCCGCTTCATGCGGTGGTCGACACCCGCTATCTGGCCAGAGAATCTGGCCCCCGTACAGAGAGATCGCAGTGGGCCCCAGCGGTTGGACCCCCCGCGATATCAAACTTATCCCCTATCCTTAGGATAGGGGATACGTTTTTCACCACTGGACTACCCCTTTAATCTCAATTATAAATAACCATACTGAATTTGAAAAGTATGTTTCTAAAGATTTACTTGATTGGTTTAGACTCCAAATCAAATTTTGTCTCCCATTATGGTCCATGGGCATTCCATTCTGTCATTCTCCTGTTATTCCATAGAAAACAGCTATAATCCCAAGTAATTTTCATTTTACAATGTGCTACTCTACCTGAGTAAATTAAAGCATACCTGTCAGATCCAACAAAAAAAAAACAGTTTTTAAATATATTACTCAGTACTTAATCCTGACCATGTACATCTAATTTTTATGTGTCTAGCACCTTTATTTATTTTTTAATTACACTTTTAATTTAGCTCACTAGTCTGAATTCCTCTCAAATGGAGGGGGCGTGGCCTCACTGTGCAGGTCTCCGCCCCCTCCCTCAGTATGCTGTCTGCTGACATCTCCCCTAGCATTAGCAAAACTACAACTCCCAGCTTGTCCTCACTGACAGTAGCGGGACACAAGCTGACAGTGGGAGGATTTTTCCTCCAGCTTTGAGCCCTGCGCTCACAGCTGTCAATCAAGGAAGTGTATCCATGACATAGGTGATGATGCATGGACACAACAGGACTAGTATGTGTCCAAGCAGGCAGGGGGGGACACAGATATACGTGCAAATGAGCTCATATTTTACTTCCCATTATAGTCTATGGCTATTCCATTTTATCATTCCCCTTTGCATTCTATAATAAACAGCTAATTTCATATTATTTTCATTTTACAATGTGTTTCTCTACCCAGGGAACACTTGTGGTAAAGGTTAATTTGATATGTTAAATGGTTCAGACTCCACATCACATTTTACTTCCCTTTATACTCTGTGGGCATTCCATTGTGTCATCCCCTCTTGTCATTTCATAGAAACCAATTATAATCCCACTTAATCTCAATTTTAAGTAATCCCTGAACTACTGAATATATACTGAATTTGCAGAGTAAATCTGCTAAAGATTTATTTGCTATGTTAAATGGTTTGGCCTCCAAATCACATTTTGCTTCCAATTATAGTCTATGGGCATTCCATTTTGTAATTCTCCTGTTACTCCATAGAAAACAGCTATAAACACAGATAATTCAGATAATTTGCTTATTACAATGTGCTACTCTACCTGAGGAACTATCGAAGAATCTTGGGTACAATTAGTGTCAACCAAAATTTACTAATCCAAAAATGAAACACTAAAATTTAACTTTTATTATACCTAAATTAAAGCAAAAAGAAAATAGGATCCTCTCAGACCAACATGTATAAAAATCAAAGGTCCTGATATATATTCACATTGGCATGATGAAGGCCATAATTGATATATTATCAGAAAACCAGTTGCTCCCACCAATCAGGAGACTTACCGTTAGTGGTCCGTTGTATGGTTACTAAAGGAAAGGATGGGGGGTAGGATGGGGTAGGGAGGGAAAGGGCCTAGGGATATATTGGCCTATGGATGACGGCCACTACCTACTTGCCCTTTATGCTGGGTCCCTTAATTTCCGCTGAGCCTAGACGGAGTGATCACCCTAGAAAGGGCGGCCCCGTGCTGGAACCTACCCCTGTGTTTACTAGCCTCGCCCTGTACTATAGACCACAAGGAGGCTCTCTGTCTCACTTGTATAGGCTATCTATCTCTTTGGATGGGAGAAGGATAGAAATGACCTATTGTCACCACTGTCATGAGGGTACCACAATGACAACAATCGTCCGTTGTCACTACTGTCATAAAAGTATCACTGGTACTGTAGATCCTACTGAGTAACTCTATATATGCGGTTATAGTGCTGTTGAGGTTTTGTACTATCTCACCCAGCTAGTTAGTATCACACAGATATAGCATACATATGATGAGGAAGATCATAATAGTATAGATAGACTGTGATAGATATCAAGGCGACAGTAGGTTCATACACAAGCACATATTAATGAGACAGAGCAATTAATGAAACCATGTAACTTATCTGGACCAAACGTGAAGAAATTGGTAGTGGGGTGAAACCCAAGCTGTGTCCCGACGCGTTTCTTGCCCTAATCGTCAGGGGACAATAAAGGGTATTAGATGAAATTAGGACCAGGGTTGTCCACCATGATGGTCAGTTGGGGGTAGGGATGAGATGACCCCGCTGCCATGTTGTAATATGGTGTCAGCCACACCTATATACCACATCCCAATCAGTCCTGGCCAATCATTAATCACCGGGCGATAGACTGACTGGGGGTACCAGCCAACCAGTGTCTCTCAGTCAGACTCCGGACCGCCCTATACCTGTAAGGAGGAAGTCCTTACCTTGTTGGTATACTCCTCGGCGTTCACGCGTGTAAAGCGTTTACTTCCGGATATTGGTCATGTGACCGATCTGGGCCACATGACCATGGATGACGGAAATACGCTTGCGCATGTCATCTAATGTGCTTCCTGCTCTCGGACTAAGCCGCGCAGACGCACAGGAATGATTGTGATAAATTAATACCCGCGCATACGCCCGGCAATAATTGCCGATAATCCCACAGCGTCTAAGTGTTGAGACATGCGCATTAAGGCAAAAGTGACACTTAGAAGAATTTCTTGCTTATTTGGGAAATGAAAATAAGAGAGACCGTGTGTACATGGGGGAAACCGATGTAAGTATATTAAATCCTGTGTAGGATTAAATGCTTATTCTTCAGGATGGTAATTGCCTATGTTATGAATAAACCATAAGGCTATGCATATAAGGTCAGATGATATTATAAAAAAAAAAAAATTTCCCTAATATGACAAATGATATAGCTGGATGCTATGTTCCAGAGGAACACATACATTTTTTTTAAATCAGAAATTTTTATTAAACGTTTTGTAAAACATACATCATACAAAAACAAAGAGTATATAAACCCAGAAAACCCATCCCACCCACACAGAAACCAGGACAAAACAACTGCACACCATGTATCGATGGGTCCTCTGCTTCTTCCTCTGCTTTGGCTCCTCCTTTTTTAAGACCTATGGGCAGGGACAACAGCAGGGAACCCTATCCAACACGCCAGAAAAACCAATAATGAATGCCAGTTCATCTAATACATTACAAGTGGTCAATCTTTCAGATACTGTACTTTCTGAACAAGTGCATCTCCTGAGTAGGGGTCTTTCTTTTGTACCTACAGTTACATATGACCCCTTTACTTGGATCAAGGATTTACACTTGTTTGCCAGAAAACTCAAGTGGCACAAATTTCATAAAATGAAAGAAAGACGTGAATGTAAGGAACTAGGTATCGACGTAAGTGACTTGTTCACGACTAGTGACCTTGCTGACCTACTGGACGAAAATAATAGACCTAGGGGGGAAGGACCATTCACCACCTGTGCACCCACTAATAAATCTTTTCCACCTATTGGGGAAACTTCCTGTGTTGACGTCTTACTAGACTTGGTACAGCGGGACTTAAAGTCATTTGATGTATCTACTGTACCAATTCAAAAGAATCTCTCTAGACAGGAACAACATGCAAGGAAAGCATTAAAGGATAATAAAGATCTTATAAATAAATCCTCTGATAAAGGGGGGGACATTGTAGTCCTAAAATGCACTGATTACATCCAAATGTGCCATAAATTACTTGATGACAGAACTACTTACGAAATTCTCTCAAGGGACCCTACCCCTGAGTATCTGCAGGAATTGAGAGGAATTATCTCTCAGGCGAAAACGAACAAACTCTTGAGTGAAAAGGAGTGCCAATTCCTTTTACCAACCAAACCAAACATTGCTACTTTTTATGCCCTTCCAAAAATACACAAGGGAGTCACCCCCCTAAAAGGGTGCCCAATTGTTTCTGGAATAGGGAGTCTGGGACAGAATATTGGGGTCTATCTGGATAAAGTATTAAGAGATTTTGTACTATCTCTCCCGTCATACACTAGGGATTCTATGGACCTTTTACACAAAACTGATGGATTGTCACTTGATAAAAACACATTGTTAACCAGTATAGACGTAGAAGCTTTGTATTCGTCTATCCTGCATGAGATTGGCTTCACAGCAGTTACCATCTTCTTATCATCAAGAGGGAACCAGTATGCAGTCCACAATAACTTGATAATAAAACTTTTAAACTTCGTCCTCACCCGTAATAATTTTTTGTTTAATGGCCAAATTTACCACCAGCTCAGGGGCACGGCTATGGGGAGCCCTTGTGCCCCCACATATGCCAACATGCTCCTGGGCTGGTGGGAGGCCAGCCTCGTTTTTGTGGACGAGAGGGAAAAATTTTGTCAATCTGCCCTATTATGGGCATGATTTATTGATGACATCCTGATCTTTTGGCAGGGAACTGAGGACGAGTTCAAATTGTTCTTGCAATCACTAAATCAAAACTCTATTGGTTTGTTATTTACTTTTGAAATTAGCCATACTAAATTGTCATTCTTGGATTTGAACATTGAAAAAGACACTAATGGCATGTTACGAACAACGGTACAGCACAAAAAAACATCGACGAACAGCCTCCTGAGGTGGGAGAGCTGGCACCTGACAGGGGGATCCCAAGGGGCCAGTATCTACTCCTCAGGAGGGACTGTTCGAAAAAGAGGATTTCATCTCTCAAGCACGGGACCTGAGATCCAGATTTAAGGACCGTGGTTATCCAGACTACATATTGAGGGATGCCTTCCAGCATGCCCAACATACCCCCAGAGAAACTTTACTTATGCCTGTCAGAAAGATAGAATCCGCCAACCCTATCAGAGTAATAGGCACCTATGATCTAGCTGCTAATCCAATCAGACACTCTGGGAAAATATTGGGGGATTCTACGAATGGATCAGGATTTACTTAATGTGCTACAAGAAAAACAACAGATTACATATAGGAGAGGCAAGAACTTAGGGGACTTACTTACACAAAGTCATCTGCTTCCTGACACAAGGTCTAGGGAGACATGGCTGGGTAGGATACCACATTCCAATGGCTGCTTTAAATGTGGGAAATGTAAGGCCTGTCGATTTGTACTAAAAACTCACACTCAGATTGCTGAAAGCAGCGCTCCGGCTCTCCCATAGAGCTGCATGGAGGGAGCGTGTCAGCCACAACTTCGTGCGGTGGTCAAAAATGCTAATTTCATGCAGAGAGCTGGGGCGCCGTTTGGGAGATTGCGGAGGGCCCCAGCGGTCGGACCCCCGCAATCTAACACTTATTCCCTATCCTTAGTTTTTACATTAGTTGTTACATCCCGGAGTTATCCTTTAATAAGGAAGAAAGAAAGAATATTACCCCCATACATATTACCACCATACTGTTACTGACCAAGCCCTGTATACTGACCAATATTACCAATAATAAAAGTTTACAAGGAGGAATATTACCGCCATACATATTACCATCATACTGTTACTGAACAAATCCTTTTTACTGAGACCAATATTACCAATAATTAGAGATGAGCTAATCGAAGTTGACGAACCCGAATTCGTTACGAATTTCATGAAAAATTCGATTTGCAATGAATACGAATATCGCCGCGATTCTATCGCACAAATCGCTTCATTAAACTCCATTTTACAGCGTTCCAGGCTATTGGAGACCTAAGATGGTGGATCCACATGTGAGTACATGGGGCAGGGGATTATGGGAGGGCGGGAAACAGCGGCGGGAATGAAGATAGGCGGGCTGACCCTGAACCACATGTGAGATGCAGCCTATCAGTGTTCACTGACCCCTGTGATGTCACAGCCCTATATAATCAGCGGCCATCTTGCCTCTCTTCATTTCATCTATGCACTCAGATAGAGAGGACGGGACTGCGTGTGTGTGAATAGCTCATACCACAGCGTTACACTGCAACTGCTAGTCATTAGGGAAAAACAGGAGTGCAGAGTACTTTGCTGTAACACTGAGAAGGATCATTGATAGCTAAACCTCCTATTCATGTTATTGAGCATTGCAGCAGAGAGGGGCAGATAGCTGTCAGCTGCCTGATACAGATCTCCAAGCTGCCTGAACTTTCTGAAGCATCTTATCTCCTCATTTTTCAGCCCAATTGAGGTTTTTTTGCTCCAGAAATCTTCTGCTGCTCAGAATTGTGTGACAGAGTGCAATTTAGGGTTTAATCCCTGGATTTTTTATTTTTTTTGTGGTGCTGCACTGTTGGGTCCTGCTGCTGTTCAGAAATATGTCATATTAGTGTGGACTTTAGTGCCTTTTTACCATTTTTCACCTGTTATTCTGTCTCTGTGCTAAATTCAGTGTTATACCACACGTTATACACCTGCCGGTGTATTAAAGAAAAGAACGTTTTTCCTGCGTACAAATATGCTTTTTCAGTAGCCTTATCATTGCAAAGGGCCTACATACAAGCAAATAGCGTACCATATACCACCTTTTTTTCTGCCTCTGTGCTAAATTCAGTGTTATACCACACGTTATACACCTGCCAGTGTATTAAAGAAAAAAAAGTTTTTCCTGCGTACAAATACGCTTTTTCAGTGGCCTTGTCATTTCAAAGGGCCTACATACAAGCAAATAGCGTACCATATACTACCTTTTTTTCTGTCTCTGTGCTAAATTCAGTGTTATACAACACGTTATATACCTGCCGGTGTATTAAAGAAAAAAAAAGGGTTTCCTGCGTACAAATACGCTTAACAGTGCGCTCATCATTGCAAAGGGCATACATACAACCAAGTAGTGTACTATTTAGTACCTGTATTTCTGTCTCGGTACTAAATTCAGTGCTATTCCACACATTAGTATACACCGGCTGGTGTATACAACAAAAAAAGAGTTTTTTTTCTGCGTATAAATACACTTAACAGTGCGCTCATCATTGCAAAGGGCATACATAGAACCAAGTAGTATACTATTTGTCACGATTCGGCTAGCTGATAGTGGATCCTCTGTGTCAGCGAGGGATTGGCGTGGACCGTGCCGGTGGACCGGTTCTAAGAAGCTACAGGTATTCACCAGAGCCCGCCGCAAAGCGGGATGGTCTTGCTGCAGAGGGTGAGGCTTGGCACGGGGCAGAGTGTCACTAGGACGGGAGCTATGAGGAGGCACGGCACAGTCCTCGTCCCAGGTGGAGCGACATCCCGACAAAAAAGGGGGAGACCTAAGGGGGGGGGTACTGTTACGCTGAACGCTCCGGGTCCCTGCTCCTCCCCGAAGCGCTCGCGCCGTTTCTCTCCCTGCAGCGCCCCGGTCAGACCCGCTGACCGGGAGTGCTGCACTGACATTGCCGGCGGGGATGCGATTCGCATAGCGGGACGCGCCCTCTCGCGAATCGCATCCCAAGTCACTTACCTGTCCCGGCCCCCGGCTGTCATGCTCTGGCGCGCGCGGCTCCGCTCTCTAGGGCGCACGCGCCAGCTCTCTGAGATTTAAAGGGCCAGTGCACCAATGATGGTGCCTGGCCCAATCTCCCTAATTAGTTTCCACCTGCTCCCTGGCTATATGATCTCACTTCCCCTGCACTTCCTGGCCGGATCTTGTTGTCACGATTCGGCTAGCTGATAGTGGATCCTCTGTGTCAGCGAGGGATTGGCGTGGACCGTGCCGGTGGACCGGTTCTAAGAAGCTACTGGTATTCACCAGAGCCCGCCGCAAAGCGGGATGGTCTTGCTGCGGCGGTAGCAACCAGGTCGTATCCACTGGCCAGAGCATGACAGCCGGGGGCCGGGACAGGTAAGTGACTTGGGATGCGATTCGCTAGCGGGCGCGTCCCGCTATGCGAATCGCATCCCCGCCGGCAATGTCAGTGCAGCGCTCCCGGTCAGCGGGTCTGACCGGGGCGCTGCAGGGAGAGAAACGCCGCGAGCGCTTCGGGGAGGAGCAGGGACCCGGAGCGCTCAGCGTAACACTATTTACTGCCTGTTATTCTGTCTCTGTGCTAAATTCAGTGCTATTCCACACATTAGTATACACCTGCTGGTGTATTTAAAAAAAAAAGTGTTTTTTCTGCGTAGAAATACGCATACCAGTGCGCTCATCATTGCAAAGGGCATACATACAACAAAGGAGTTTACTATTTAGTAACTGTTATTCTGTCTAGAGCCTATATGCTTTGAAAGGACAGCCGTAAGTAATTGCCTGCTGCTGTTCTATACCCTCATAAACGCACTAAGTATGTCAGGCAGGGAAGTGCCAGGACGTGCACAGAGAAGGGGCAGAGGCCTACATACGTCAGGCAGAGTTGGCAGCAGACTTGGGGCGAGTGGCAGCAGGAGTCGCAGCAATAGGCCTGAGCTCCCGTTAACACCCAGCGGTCGTGTCGTCGACCCATCTCTCCTCGTCAATTGGTTTGCACACTCATCCCCATCATCACAAGTGACATCTGACAACCCCAGTCAAGAGTCGGTGGGTTCCTCAGACACAACCCTCAGTTGGCATGGGCCGGAAGCAGTCCCCGTAATCCCATTGCCTTTGTCCTATGCTGTTCCCTCTCCCAAAGAAGTATCTCATGCTTTGGGTTCAGCTTCACTATTTAGTGAGGACAATGTAATAGAGGACAGTCAGCATCTAATGGGCAGCCAAGAATGTGAGGAGACATGCGCCCCTTGCTCCGCAAGGCGGGCAAGTATTGATGCGGAGAGTGACGTGGTAGGCGGTGTTTCAATTGTTCAGGGTCCAGAGGAAGACACTGTTGTGGAACACGAGGAGGACATCAGTGACGTGCACACATCTTTTGATGATGATGAAGCCAATCGCAATTGGGAGCCGGGTGCAGAAGCCGGGGCTTCATCATCATCAGGAGAAGAGATTTGCTCTTTGTCTATGAGGCAGCAAGGCGGTAGCACGGTTGGCAATCAGCGTGGTGGTGGCAGTAGTGGAAATTCAGGAGCCAAACGTGCCAGGGGGAGACCACCTGCTTCGCGGCAAGCTACCATTCAGGGAGGTAGTGGAACAGGGGTTCCTGGAGACGACACCAATAGCAGTTAAATAGTGCGAACTGCGGGTGGGAAAATCAGCTACTCTGCGGTGTGGTTGTTCTTCATAAAGAATCCGGAGGACCTTAGCGTAGTCACATGAAAAATCTGTCGGTAGAAAGTGAAGCGTGGCCAGGGTCCCAATCTTGGCACCACGGCCCTACGTCAACACATGATTCGCTGCCATAAAGCGGCCTGGGATAACCGTGGCTCCGAGGTAGTGGTCCAGCCAGCCGCATCACCCAGTGGCCATCCGCTCCCTCCGTCATCCAGCCAAGGCTCCACCACCTCAGCCGAAGGGAGCATTGTGTCAAACCCTCCTTCTTGCGCTCCTGCTTCTTCCGCTCGTAGTCAGCCATTCCGCCAACAATCTTTATAGTGGAATAGTGTACCACAACTCCGGTGTCTGCCAGATCTTTCTGGAGGGATTGCGCAGTCAAACATGGGTTTTGAATAGTTTTTCTCACAATCCTGCAAGCTGTTCTGTCTGATATTTTTCTTGGTCTTCCAGATCTTGCTTTAACTTCCACTGTTCCTGATGACTGCCATTTCTTAATTACTTTCCGAACAGAGGATATTGACATCTGAAAATGTTTTGCTATCTTCTTATAGCCTTCTCCAGCTTTGTGACCGTCAACTATTTTTAGTTTCAGATTTCTAGACAACTGCTTAGAAGAACCCATGGTGCTGATTGTTGGGGCAAGGTCAGATGAGTCTGGGTATTTAAAACCTTTGAGATTGACATCACCTAGTCTTCCCAGACGATGACTGAGAACAATCCATGACACTGGCAGGTCTCAGCTTTGCCAAGGGGGCAGGACAATATATTTTGCAGATGCTATTTTTTTGTTTTCTGTTATTTTGAAAGTGTAAATGATGGAAATAAAATCTAACTTTTGTTGACATATTATCAGAATGTCTAATCTGTAATTTGATGCCTTTTGGAGATTTTTTCCATCTTTCCTTGGCATCTTTTTGTACATTAATAAAAATTTTTACCTGGGGTGCCCAAACTTTTGATCCCGACTGTAATATATAGGGTTCATGGATTAACCCTTCAAGTTAAATAGCTTAAAGGGACCATGCTTCCCGCACATAAGTTTTTTTTTGAGATTTTAAAATACAGGGTGGACCATTTACATAGATACACCTTAATAAAATGGGAATGGTTGGTGATATTAACTTTCTGTTTGTGGCACATTAGCATATGTGAGGGGGGAAACATTTCAAGATAGGTGATGACCATGGTGGCCATTTTGAAGTCGGCCATTTTGAATCCAACTTTTGTTTTTTCAATACGAAGAGGGTCATGTGACACATCAAACTTATTGGGAATTTCACAAGAAAAACACTGGTGTGCTTGGTTTTAACGTAACTTTATTCTTTCATAAGTTTTTACAAGTTTCTCTTTGTTTACAGCCATTGACATGTCGTCGAGGTTAACACGTGAGGATAGAAATTGTATTGATGTCTGGTGAATGCAGTAATCGGGTCATTGCAGCAGATTTCAATGCAAGACGCCTTACGAGACCACCCATCTCCCATGCTACAGTTAGCAAACTGCTTGCTAAGTTTCATGAAACTGGTTCAGTGTTGGATTTGCCAAAATGTGGACTTAAGAAACATCAGTGGCTGTCCTAGCTTCATTCAGCAAGAGCCTACAGCGTAGCACTCGCCGCATGTCACTGGAGAGTGGTATTAGTCGAACATCCCTTCGGCGGATATTAGCTACTCACAAATGGCACCCTTACAAACTCCAACTACTGCAGCATCTCAACGATGATGACCCAGATCGGCGCCCTCAATTTGCAGAATGGGCAAAACAAAAATTGGAACAGGACCCTCAGTTTACGCAGAAGATTTTGTTCAGTGATGAGGCAAACTTTTATGTGAATGGTGAAGTTAACAAACAAAACCCCTGATATTGGTCTGACACTAACCCTCATTGGATAGATCCCCCCAAGACACAAAAATTGATGGTATGGTGTGGTATATGGGGTACAAGATAGTGGGGCCATTCTTCATCAATGGAAACCTCAAGGCCACTGGATATGCAAAATTTCTACATGATGATGTGTTTCCCTCTTTATGCACTAAAGTTGGCACGTTCCCTGAGTTTTTCCAGAAAGATGGTGCACCACCACATTATGGGTGTCAGGTCCGAGCATTCCTGGATGAACAGTTTCCTGGAAAGTGGATTGGTCGCCGTTGGCCAGTTGAATGGCCCCCAACGTCTCCCGATCTGACCCCTTTAGACTTTTATCTTTGGGGTCATCTGAAGTAAATTGTCTATGCTGTGAAGATACGAGATGTGCAGCACCTGTAACTACAGATACTGGAAGCCTGTGCTAGCATTTTTCCTGCAGTGTTGCTATCAGTGTGAGAAGAGTGGGAGAAGAGGGTTGCATTGACAATCCAACACAATGGGCAGCACATTGAACACATTTTATAAGTGGCCAGAAACTTGTAAATAACTCATGAAAGAATAAAGTTATGTTACAACCAAGCACATCATTGTTTTTCTTGTGAAATTCCCAATAAGTTTGACCCTCTTCCTATTGAAAAAAAAGTTGGATTCAAAATGGCCGACTTCAAAATGGCCACCATGGTCACCACCCATCTGGAAAAGTTTCCCTCCTCATATATACTAATGTGCCACAAACAGGAAGTTAATATCACCAACCATTCCCATTTTATTAAGGTGTATCCATATAAATGGCCCACCCTGCATAATTATTGCTAAAACTTAGAGTGATATATAAAGAAAGATCATGTTTTTTTTTGTTTTTTTTTACCTCAGTAGAGGAGTTAAATAAATGGCTTGAAAAAGAGGGGATTAAGTGAATGTAATAAGTGAATTTTTCCTTCAAACAAATATAGTAACATAGTAACATAGTTCATAAGGTTGAAAAAAGACCATCAAGTTCAACCTATAACCCTAATAAGTCCCTATTGAGTTGAGTTGATCCAGAGGAAGGCAAAAAAAAAACTCATACTAGAGGTAAAAATTCCTTCCTGACCTCAAATATGGCAGTCAGAATAAATCCCTGAATCAACCTTCTGTCCCTATAGATCTAGTATACATAACCGGTAATGTTATTACTCTCCAAAAATACATCCAGACCCTTTTTGAACTCTATTACAGAGTTCATCATGACCACCTACTCCGGGAGAGAATTCCACAGTCTCACTGCTCTTACAGTAAAGAACCCCCGTCTGTGCTGGTGTAGAAACCTTCTTTCCTCTAGACGTAGAGGATGCCCCCTTGTTATTGATACAGTCCTGGGTATAAATAGATCATGGGAGAGATCTCTGTACTCTCCCCTGATATATTTATACATAGTTATTAGGTCTCCCCTAAGCCTTCTTTTTTCTAAACTAAATAACCCTAATTCTGATAATCTTTCTGGCTGCTGTAGTCCTCCCATTCCCCGCATTACTCTGGTTGCCCGTCTTTGAACCCTCTCCAGCTCCACTATATCTTTTTTTGTACACTGGTGCCCAGTACTGTACACAGTATTCTATGTGTGGTCTGACTAGTGATTTGTACAGTGGTAGAATTATTTCCTTGTCGTGGGCATCTATACCCCTATTGATGCACCCCATGATTTTATTAGCCTTGGCAGCAGCTTCCTGACACTGGTCACTATAGCTAAATTTACTGTTAACTAAGACTCCTAAGTCCTTTTCCATGTCAGTCGTCCCAAGTGCTCTCCCATTTAATACATAATCCCAGCCCGGATTTTTCTATCCCATGTGCATTACCTTACATTTATCAGTGTTGAACCTCATCTGCCAGTTCTCAGCCCAAAACTTCAAACTATCCAGATCCATTTTGAAACAGTGCACTGACCTCTATAGTGTTTACTGCTTTACAGAGTTTAGTGTCATCTGCAAAGATTGCTACTTTACTATTCAACCCCTCTGCAAGGTCATTAATGAATATATTAAATAGGACAAGACCCAAGACGGACTCCTGTGGTACCCCACTAGTAACAGTCACCCAATCAGAATAAGTACCATTAATAACCACCCTCTGTTTCCTATCATTGAGACAGTTACTTACCCACTTGCACACATTTTCCCCCAGCCCAAACCTTCTAATTTTATGCACCAACCTTTTATGTAGAACTGTGTCAAATGCTTTGGAAAAATCCAGATATACGACATCCAGCGATTGCCCCTGGTCCAGTCTGGAGGTTACCTCCTCATTAAAGCTGATTAGGTTAGTTTGACAGGATCGATCCCTCATAAATCCATGCTGATACGGGGTCATTCATTTATTTTTATCAAGATATTCCAAAATAGCATCTCTTAGGAAACCCTCAAACAATTTACATACAACCGAGGTTAAACTAACAGGTCTATAATTCCCGGGGTCACCTTTTGACCCCTTCTTAAATATTGGCACCAAATTTGCCATGCGCCAGTCATGGGGAACAGTCCCTGTCACTATAGAGTCCCTGAATATTAAAAATAGGGGTCTGTCTATTAAATTACTTAATTCCTTTAGAACATGGGGGTGAATGCCATCTGGACCTGGTGATTTGTCTATTTTGATTTTTTGTAGGCGGCACTGTACTTCTTCCTGGGTTAGACAGGTGACCTGTACTGGGGAGTTTACCTTATCTCGCTGTATTTCACCTGGCATTTCATTTTCCTCAGTGAATGCAGTGGAGAAGAATTTGTTTAATATATTTGCTTTTTCTTGATCCCCGTTTATAATTTTTTCATCATCATTTTTTAAAGGGCCAACGCTTTCATTTTTGACCTTTTTGCTATTTATATAGTTAAAGAACATTTTGGGGTTAGTTTTACTCTCTTTGGCAATGAGTCTTTCTTTCTCTATTTTTGCGGCTTTTATCAGTTTTTTACATATTTTACATTTTTCTCTATAGCTTTTTAATGCTTCTTCACTGCTGTCCTGGTTTAGTAATTTAAATGCTTTATTTTTGTTATTTATTGCCCCCTTAACGTTATTATTCATCCATATTGGTTTTCTTTTATTTCTGACCCTTTTATTCCCATAAGGTATATACATCTTACAGTGAAAATTTAAGATATTTTTAAAAGTCTCTCATTTAGTGTCAGCATTGTTCTGTTTGAGGACATTATCCCATTTTATATTGTTAAAGGCTTCTCTGAGTTGATCGAACTTTGCCTTCCTAAAGTTCATTGTTCTTGTGGCCCCTCGAGAGATTCCCTTATTGAAGAACAAGTTATAATGTATTATATTATGATCACTATTTCCTAGGTGTCCCTCTACTTGCACATTAATCACTCTGTCAGGTACGTTGGTTAATATTAAGTCTAGTAGGGCACCCCCTCTGGTAGGGCCCTGCACCATTTGGGACAGATAATTGTCTTTAGCTATAGTCAGAAACCTGTTTCCTTTATGACATTCACAGGTCTCAGTCTCCCAGTTTATATCAGAATAGTTAAAGTCCCCCATTATTATCACATCATTTTGATTTGCTGCCTTGTTTATTTGTCTCAATAATTGATCTTCTGGCTCTTCCATTATGTTTGGTGGCTTATAGCAAACCCCTATCAGAATTATTATTATTATTTTTTTTATCTCCAGATATTTCTACCCATAATGACTCCACAATATCGTTTCCCTCCCAAATATCCTCCAGCAGTGCGGCCTTCAAATTGGACTTTACATAAAGACAGACTCCTCCCCCTTTCCGTTTTGTCCGATCCTTCCTGAATAGACTATAACCCTGTATGTTGACTGCCCAGTCACAGCTATCGTCCAACCAAGTCTCTGTTATACCCACCATGTCATAATCCTCCTCAGACATTTTCTCCAGTTCGTCAGTTTTATTGGACAGACTTATGGCATTAGTCAACATGCACTTCAATGGTGTATGTTTTTTTTCCCTATGATGCCTATCCCTATTAACTATTCTAACCCCTCCCTCTGCTCCACCCCCAGGTACATTATTAAGTCCCCCCCTCTATCTACACTATCTTCCCCCACTATGTTGTAGGTTCCCTCCCCCCAGTCCCTAGTTTAACACTCCTCCACCCTTCTAGCCATCTTCTCCCTAAGCACAGCTTCACCCTCCCCATTGAGGTGCCGCCCGTCGCTACGGTAGAGCCGGTAACCAACAGCAAAGTCGGCCCAGTTCTCCATGAACCCTTTATGATGGCAACCCTAGTGGATACTGGTCTCCCTAACAGCCGGAGGAACAGCTCAACTAGTAGTGTGTGGGATGGTAATGCAGGTAGGCCAAGACAGTTAGTTGTGGTAGGGGATTCTATACTCAGGAAGACGAATAGAATAATTTGTCGCCAAGACCACCTAAACCGAATGGTTTGCTGTCTCCCTGGTGCCAGGGTTCGGCATGTGGTGGAAAGGGTGGACAAATTACTAGGGGGGGCTGGGGATGACCCAGCTGTCGTGGTCCATGTGGGAACCAACGACGGAATACATGGTAGGTGGAGGTCCTTGAAGAATAATTACAAGGAACTAGGTGCCAAGCTGAAGGGAAGGACCTCTAAGGTTGTGTTCTCTGGAATACTTCCTGTGCCATGCGCATCGCTGGAAAGACAGCGGGAGCTTAGGGAGTTAAATGCATGGCTTAAGTCGTGGTGTAAGGGGGAAGGGTTTGGGTTTTTAGAGCACTGGGTTGACTTTTCATTGGGGTACAAACTCTATTCTACGGATAATTTGCACCTGAATGGAAGGGGGTCCGCTGTGCTGGGGGAGAGAATCCTGGAAGGGGTGGCTGAGTATTTAAACTAGGTGAGTGGGGGGAGGATAATAAAGCAAAGAAAGCAGACAGTGGGATGGATAGGTTAGAGAGGGGTCAGGACATAATGGTGGGTGGAGAGGAGTCCTGTGGGGGGAGGTTAAGAGCAGTGGATAAGGAGATCCATGGGTTACAAACCAGCCGTAAAAATAAATGTAGCCCGAAAAATTGTAATCCCAATAATTCAAAAAATTCCATTAGCCCCAATAACTCAATAACTACAATAAGCCCCATTAACTAAAAAAAATACCGTTAGCCCCAATAACTTAAATAACGTTAGACCCAATAACGCAAAAAATCCCATTAGCCCCAATAACTTAAATAATAACGTTAGACCCAATAACTCAAAAAATCCCATTAGCCCCAATAACTTAAATAGTACAATTAGCCCTTATAACTCAAATAATAACATTAACCCCAATAACTCTGAAAATCCCATTAGTGAGACTATATGGAAACTTAATGGAAATGTAAAGTGCATGTTCACAAATGCCAGAAGCCTAGCAAATAAAATGGGGGAGCTTGAGGCCTTGATACTGGAGGAACATATTGATATAGTTGGGGTCACTGAAACATGGCTGGACTCCTCGCATGACTGGGCTGTTAATCTGCAGGGGTTTGCATTGTTTCGCAAGGATAGAATGAACAGAAAAGGTGGTGGAGTCTGTCTGTATGTAAGAAGTGGTATGAAAGCCAGTGTGAACGATGCCATAGTGTGTGATGAGTCTGAGGATGTGGAATCACTGTGGGTAGAATTACAGAAGGAGGGAAATATTGAAAAAATAGTATTTGGTGTAATCTACAGACCCCCTAATATCACTGAAGAGATAGAAGGTCAGCTGTATAAACAAATAGAGAGGGCCGCCCGGGCAGGTACAGTGGTAATAATGGGAGATTTTAACTATCCAGATATAGATTGGGGTCGGGGGCTGGCTAAAACTACAAAGGGGAGAAAATTCCTAAATTTATTGCAGGATAATTTTATGTAGCACCCTCATCATACATAAGGAGGATCATCCTCCTGCCAGAGGCACCCCCATCATCCAGGAGGATGATCCTGCTGATGGATGATGGGGGTGCTACTCACAGGAGGATGATCCTGCTGATGGATGATGGGGGTGCTACTCACAGGAGGATGATCCTGCTGATGGATGATGGGGGTGCTACTCACAGGAGGATGATCCTGCTGATGGATAATGGGGGTACAGCACCCCCATCATTCATCAGTAGCACCCCCATCATACATAAGGAGGATCATCCTCCTGGCAATGGCACCCCCCAGAGCCTCTCAGCACCCCCTTTCTCTCTGTTACATTAAAACATGAAATCAGTGTTTCCCAACCTGGGTGCTTCCAGCTGTTGCAAAACTACAACTCCCAGCATGCCCGGACAGCCAAAGGCTGTTTGGGCATGCTGGGAGTAATAGTTTTGCAACAGCTGGAGGCACCCTGGTTGGGAAAAACTGCATTAAATACACCGTTTTGCAGAGAGGTCTCACCAGCTCACCAGTGTCTTGTCTTCACTTCCTCCTCTCCCCGGGTGGCTCCAGGTCCAGGAATGTCCGGGTTGGGGAGGAATTTATCAGCCATGAATCCTCAGAAGACACGGAGCACATGAGGCAGGGACACGTCGGGGGAGGGAGCAGACGTGCGCATGGCACTTCTGTTCCCAGAAAGCATTGCAGGTCTTAAAGAGGCAGCTTCCTGGGGCTGGGGGATAGGATTGTGTTGGGGGCTGAAACTGGAGTGCGGCATCCTGCAGGTCATGAAAGAAGCCTCTTCTGTCTGGGGATGCTGCAAATACCGGCTGAGTGGAGTGACGGTGTGCAGATGCGGGGGGTGCTGCCGGCCGTGGTGTCACCCCTCCAGGCTGGTGTCACCCGGTGCGCTCCGCACCCCCCGCACCCGGGTCGCAACGCCACTGCTGAGAGCTGCACTACAGGACATAGACTGGGGGGAGGTGTTCTCAAATACTGATACAGAAGGTAAATGGGACATCTTTAAATCAACTCTAAATAACTATACAGCTAAATATATACCAAAGGGGAACACATATAAACGATTAAAACTAAATCCTACATGGCTGACAAATGATGTTAAAAGAGCATTAAACAACAAAAAAATAGCCTTCAAAAAATTCAAATCTGATGGGTCAGCTATAACATTTAAACAGTACAAGGAGCTTAATAAAATCTGTAAAAATGTAATAAAAACAGCAAAAATTCAAAATGAGAGACAGGTGGCCAAAGAAAGCAAAACTAATCCTAAATATTTTTTTAGATATATAAATACAAAAAAAACAAGGACAGAGCATGTAGGACCCCTTAATAATGATAATGGGGAGGTTGTCACGGGCGATCAAGAGAAGGCGGAGCTACTGAATGGGTTCTTTAGTTCTGTATACACTATGGAAAAAGGAGCTGACATTGGCCAGGTCAGTGCTGGTAACACATCATGTAATGTACTGAACTGGCTTAATGTAGAGATGGTACAAGGTAAGTTAAGTAAAGTAAATGTAAGCAAATCTCCAGGGCCGGATGGACTACACCCAAGAGTTCTTAGAGAGGTAAGTTCAGTAATATCTGTACCCTTGTTCATGATATTTAGAGATTCTGTGGTGTCTGGTATTGTGCCAAGGGACTGGCGCAAGGCTAATGTGGTACCAATCTTCAAGAAGGACTCTAGGTCTTCGCCAGGCAATTATAGACCGGTAAGTCTAACGTGCATTGTGGGTAAATTGTTTGAAGGACTTATAAGGGATTACATACAGGAATACATAGGGGATAATAGTATTATAAGTGATAGCCAGCATGCGTTTACTAAGGATAGAAGTTGTCAAACCAATCTAATTTTCTTTTATGAAGAGGTGAGTAGAAGCCTTGACAGAGGAATGGCTGTGAATATAGTGTTTCTGGATTTTGGCAAAGCATTTGATACTGTCCCTCACAGACGTCTGACAGGTAAGTTAAGGTCTTTGGGCTTGGAAACTTTAGTTTGTAACTGGATTGAACACTGGCTCATGGATCGTACCCAGAGAGTGGTGGTCAATGATTCGTACTCTGATTGGTCCCCGGTAATTAGTGGTGTACCCCAAGGTTCAGTGCTGGGCCCGCTGTTGTTTAATTTATTTATCAATGATATAGAGGATGGTATTAACAGCTCTGTTTCTATCTTTGCAGATGACACCAAGCTTTGTAGCACGGTACAGTCTATAGAGGATGTGCATAAGTTACAAGATGACTTGGATAGACTAAGTGTCTGGTCATCCACTTGGCAAATGAGGTTCAATGTGGATAAATGTAAAGTTATGCATCTGGGTACTAATAACCTGCATGCGTCGTATGTCTTAGGGGGGATTAAACTGGCAGAGTCACTGGTAGAGAAGGATCTGGGTGTACTTGTAGATCACAGACTACAGAATTGCATGCAATGTCAGGCTGCTGCTTCCAAGGCCGGCAGGATATTGTCATGTATAAAAAGAGGCATGGACTCAAGGGACAGGGACATAACACTCCCCCTTTATAAAGCATTGGTACGGCCTCACCTGGAATATGCTGTTCAGTTTTGGTCGCCTGTTCATAAAAGGGACACTGCGGAGTTGGAAAGGGTGCAGAGACGTGCGACTAAACTAATATGGGGCATGGAACATCTTAGCTATGAGGAGCGATTAAAGGAGTTACAATTGTTTAGTCTTGAGAAGAGACGTTTAAGGGGGGATATGATAAACGTATGTAAGTATATAAATGGCCCATACAAAAAATATGGAGAAAAACTGTTCCAGGTTAAACCCCCCCCCCCAAAGGACGAGGGGGCACTCCCTCCGTCTAGAGAAGAAAAGGTTTAGTCTAAAGGGGCGACACGCCTTCTTTACCGTGAGGACTGTGAATTTATGGAACGGTCTACCTCAGGAACTTGTCACAGCAGGAACAATTAACAGCTTTAAAACAGGGTTAGATACATTCCTGGAACAAAATAACATCAATGCTTATGCAGAATTATAAAACTACATCCCTTTCCCTTATCCCCTTACACCCTTCACTTCAATTCCCTGGTTGGACTTGATGGACGTATGTCTTTTTTCAACCATACTAACTATGTAAACTATGTAACCCAAACCCCTCTTTCCTACACTAGCTTCTGAGCCACTTGTTTACCTCCCTAATCTCCCGCTGCCTCTCTGGTGTGGCTCTTGGTACAGGTAATATTTCAGAAAATACTACCATGGAGGTCCTTGCCTTAAGCTTGCAGCCTAAGTCCCTGAAATAATTTTTAAGGACACTCCACCTACCTCTTACTTTATCATTGGTGCCAATATGTACCATGACTGCTGGCTCTTCTCCAGCCCCACCCAGCAACCTGTCAACCCGATCCACGATGTGCCGAGCGCCAGGAAGACAACATATTGTTTGGCGATCCCGGTATTTGTGACAGATTGCCCTGTCCGTCCCCCTAATAATTGAGTCCCCCACCACCTGTCTGGCCTTCCCTGCACTCCTCCCTCCCTCCTTACTGGAGCAGACACCCCCCTGGCAGTCAGAGGCAGAGTCCTGCTGCAGTACCGCTAGCTCTGAAATGGCATCCCCCTCATCTGCCAACCGGGCAAACTTGTTGGGGTGTGCCAGTTCAGGACTAGCCTCACTGACACTTTTCCCTCTACCCCGTTTTCTAACTGTAACCCAGTTAACTGCCTGACTGTCCTGCACCTCCGTCCCACTATCCTCCCCCACCTCTACCCCAGAGAGTACTTGCTCAGTGAGCAGGAGACTCCTCTCCGGGTTGTCAATGCATCTCAGTGTTGCCAGTTGCTCCTCTAGATCCAGGATCTGGGCTTCCAAATGAACTACTCGCACACATCTCACACAACAATATGCACCCCACTGCTGTTCAAGGATTGTATACATTGTGCAAGATGCACACTGGACTGCAAAATTGCGAGAATGAAGAAAAAAGCAAAGACAGAAGAAGAACAGGGTTAGAAAGGAAGTAGAGAAAGCAGAACAGCATTTCATAGTAACAAGATTAGAAAAAGACAGAAGAGAGTGGGAGGAAGCAATAGGGAGGTATAAAGATTTGTTGGCAGCAAAGGCAAAAAAGGTTTTATTTCATTCAGAACAGAAAAGGGATCTTGAAGGAGGAAAGCTGGGAAGATGGTTAGCCAAGTTGACAAAATAAGTAAAAGATAAAACATTGATAGCAGCAGGTAAAGATAAAGAGGGACAGATAGTCTGGAGAAGAAAAAGTTTAGTCTCAAGGGGCGACACGCCTTCTTTACGATGAGAACTGTGAATTTATGGAACGGTCTACCTCAGGAACTGGTCACAGCAGGAACAATTAACAGCTTTAAAACAGGATTAGATACATTACTGGAACAAAATAACATTAAAGGGGTAGTCCAGTGGTGAAAAACTTATCCCCTATCCTAAGGATAGGGGATAAGTTTGAGATCGCGGGGGGTCCGACCGCTGGGGCCCCCTGCGATCTCTCTGTACGGGGCCCCGGCTCTCCGCCGAGATAGCGGGTGTCGACCCCCGCACGAGGCGGCGGCCGACACGCCCCCTCAATACATCTCTATGGCAGAGCCGGAGATTGCCGAAGGCAGCGCTTCGGCTCTGCCATAGAGTTGTATTGAGGGGGCGTGTCGGCGCCGCCTCGTGCGGAGGTCGACACGCCCCCTTCCAGCGGGCTGTCGGGGCTCCGTACAGGAGATCGCGGGGGGCCCCAGGGGTCGGACCCCCCGCGATCTGCAACGTATCCCCTATCCTTAGGATAGGGGATAAGTTGCTCACCACTGAATCACCACTGGACTACTCCTTTAATGCTTATGAAGAAATATAAAATCCCATCCCTTCCCCAATATCGCGCCACACCCCTACCCCTTAATTCCCTGATTGAACTTGATGGACATATGTCTTTTTTCGACCGTACTAACTATGTAACTATGTAACTATATAGTAAGAGAACAGGAAGAAATTATTATATTATTATTTTCTGATTTCTATAGAAATTTACATACCTCGCAATTGACAATAGAACAAGATGAAATGCAAAGATATGGGGATAAATGTGAATTACCAAAATTAACCAAGGAAGCTGTAGAGATATTGGATAGTGAAATTCTAGAAAGTGAGGTCTGGGAGGTGGTTAATGAAGCATCTAGATCGAGAGCCCCAGGCCCAGATGGGTTCCCATATGAACTGTGTAAAAAATACGGTGCTATTCTTGTCCCCAGATTAGTGAATTTGCTTAGAGCTATCTCTAGGACTGGAACTTTACCCCCTCAAAGAGAGAGGCAAGTAATAACGCTTATTCTTAAGCCTGGGAAAGATGAACATGAACCTGATGCGTTTAGGCCAATCTCGTTGCTAAATACAGATACAAAGATATTGGCAAAGATTTTGGCAGTAAGATTGGCAAAGGTAATGCCCCTACTAATGTTGGAGGATCAATGGTTTATGATCAATAGTACAATGGCGGATAATGTAAGGAGATTGTTCGGGAACCTGCAGTTTGAAGGGGGGGAGGGCGCTCCATCCTGTCATTGAACACATTTAAGGCCTTTGACAGGGTGAAGGGGTTCTTCCTTTGGACTGTTATAAGGGGATATAGGTTTGGAGAAGGATTTCTGAAGTGGATGGGAATCTTATATGATTCCCCAAGGGCAGCGGTCTTGGTGAATGGAGTCCAGCCAGAGGGATTCCTGTTAACAAGGGGAAAAGGCAGGGCTGCCCCCTGTCTCCCCACATCTTTGCCCCGTATGTCTGAATGACACAGCCTGGAGCTGACAGCAGCATGAGTAGAAATTAAGCGGATCCCTCCAGGGAACAAACCAGGATAGAGGCAGCGCACAGGACTTCAAAGGTAAAATGGTTTATTTACCCGGCATGCAACGCGTTTCGCTGAATAACCAGCTTCATCAGGCATGTTGAGGGTGGAGATACATAGGGTATTTATACACAACAGTTAACCCGCACATTGCTGGAATAAAAGCAATAGGCAGGAGCCCATAAAACACACATATAAAAAATTAGTAAAATACAAAAAAATATATATAAAAATAAATAAATAACAAAATTATATATATCTACATACCCAACTGGAAAAATTGGATATGTATAAAATATAAAATATAAAATATGTCAATAAATTTGTAATATATTTATAATATGTTATGATAATAGAAGGCAAGTCAAGTCACACAGCGTTCTCAATCATCTCATTTAAACCACCAGGGAAAAGGGAACCAAGTGAAAAAATCCAGTATGATTCTCTATTAATTAGCCTTTGGAAACGATTTTTTATAATAGATGGTATGACTTCAATGATTTTTAATTTAAGACAGTCAAAATTCCCAGAGTGTATTTGACATATGTGTCGTGAGACACTGTGTAGCATGAATTGTCTTCCCACATTAGAACGATGTTTGTTCATGCGGGACCGCACTGTCTGAACAGTGCGGCCCACATACTGCAAACCGCAAATACAAGATAAAAGGTAAACCGCATAGCTGCTTTCGCAATCATGCGTTCCCTTAATCCGAAATACATTTTTCGAAATATTACAAACAAAATTATCACCTTTTTCTATCATGATGCAGCATTTACATCTCATTTTACCACAGGGGATAGTGCCATTATCCTGTCCTACACGATTAGATACAACAAAACGATTATTCTTAAGACCGTCACTGGGGGCCACCAAATTACGCAGATTTTGTGATCTGCGGAATGT
This sequence comes from Hyla sarda, assembly GCF_029499605.1. Lineage (NCBI taxonomy): Eukaryota > Metazoa > Chordata > Amphibia > Anura > Hylidae > Hyla > Hyla sarda. Next base: position 126,418,132 of record NC_079193.1, read on the forward strand.
GACACCTGGGTGGTTAGGTAGTATATCTTTAAGTATCGGATCACCTTTTAATATATACCAATATTTATTGAATATTGTTTTTATCTTGGGTGCTGCGCAATTAAAATTGGTAACGAAATTATGACTATAATTCTTCTTGGATTTTTTATTATTTTTACAATCAATTTGACATTTATCGATTGTGAGATTTATAATTTCTTTCTTAATATAATTCGCATTAGTTTTATCAATTATCAAATCCTCTTGTCGTTGTCCCTTAGCCTGATTAAAAGCTTTATTTAGAATCGATTTTGGATAGTTTTTCTCTCTAAAGCGATTCTGTAAAATACATGATTGTTCCAAAAAGTCAGAATTAGATGTACAATTTTTTCTGATACGCAAATATTGCCCGTAGGGCACATTACGGATCCACTGGGGATAATGGGAACTATTGAAATCCAATAGACTATTTATGTCCACTGGTTTAAAAAATGTTTTTGTTTTTATACGGCCATCCGAATCCTTTCTGAGTTGAAGATCAAGAAAGTCAATAGAGGAAGAAGAGCAGTGAATGGTAAATTTTAGACCCCAGGTGTTAGAATTAAGAGTGTCAACAAAATCATGTGCTTGAGAGGAAGAGCCTGTCCAAATAATGAACAGGTCATCAATATATCGCCTATAAAAGGCGACATACCGATTAAAAACAGGGGACTGTGTGATATGTGAGGACTCGAAACGCCCCATGACCAAATTAGCATAACTGGGGGCGAATCGAGTCCCCATCGCACAGCCCCTGCATTGTCTGTAAATGATATCATTAAAACTAAAAATATTGTGTTCTAAAATAAAAAAAATTGATTCAATAATGAACAGTACTTGGGTGAGTGAGAAATTACCATCTGAGAGGAGAACCTCCTTTATGGCCGCTAGACCTATAGAGGTGGTAATATTAGAATAAAGTGCACAAACATCAAGAGTCAAAAACAAAAAATCAGCTGGAAAAATAATATTGCTAACCTCCCTAATTAGCTGTGTAGAATCTTTAAGATAGGAGGGAAGAGAGAGAACAAAAGGTTGTAGAAATAAATCTATATAATGTGATAAATTACAAGTGAGTGAACCAACACCAGATAAAATAGGACGTCCAGGGGGACAAAACAAGGATTTGTGCAACTTAGGTAAGTAGTAAAAGATAGGTAACGAATAATTTTTCACTGATAAAAAATCACATTCTTTTTTATTTAACAAATTGTTATCAGTAGCATTTTTTATAAGTTCTTTATATTCCGCAAAATATCTAGGGGAGGGATCATTCGTCAAAATTTCGTAGTATTCCTTGTCGGAAAGGATTCTGAGGGCCTCATCAATATACGCAGATCTATCCAGAACTGCAACACCACCCCCCTTATCAGCGGGGCGGATAATTATAGAGGAATTATCCTGTAAACTTTTTACAGCCTGTCGTTCAACAATACTTAGATTGTCTTGTATTTTGCCAAAATTATGGCTATCACGTAAGGAACAAAGTTCTTTTGAAACAATCTGATAAAAAGTATCCACATAAGGGCCTTTATTATGGATAGGATAGAAAGATGACGGGGGGGTTACTTTTACATGCTTAATTTCAGTATTCCTTATGGTGTCAAAGGATGATGAAACATTTGTATTAGATTGCCCCAACAATGGGTCCTCTACTGAGATGTTACGTTTATTCGAAAGGGAGAAATGTCTACTTAATGTAAGTTTACGTGTAAATCGATTCAAATCTAAAAATAGTTGGAAATTGTTTGGTAAGGAAACTGGACAAAAGGATAACCCTTTTGATAATAAATCACTCTCATTTTGGGCCAAGACGTAAGAAGATAAATTGAAAATTTTTATTTTACCATCACTATCTCTAACTATATTCTTAGGAAAACTTGATTCAGAATTTATTATAATAGATTTTTGTTCTTCTTGAAATCTGGACTGGAACCTTTTTGATTTATTTTTTCTACCTCCCCTGCAACCTCGATGCCGAATTTTCTTTTTATTGACTTTGTTGCAATTGGCTGAAAATATTGGGTGATACGGTTGGTGGTGACACACTCCTCCATATGTTGGAGTGTGACAGTGCTGGCAATTATAGGACGGGAGCCTAAAAAAAGGCTAGAATCAGAATTAGTGTCTACCGGACTATGAAGCAGAGTAGAGGAAGAAACATTATGTACCGTAAGTATAGAGCTATTGAAAATGGTATCTTCTGACATGGATTCATCACCACAGGGTTCGTCAACAGGTGGATCAATTAAATGGATCGGATTCACATGTTGCGGTAGTTTCTGAAAACGTTTTTCAAATTGCGAAATATTTGGAACATGGTTAGCATGTTGCAATGAAGGAGCAGCATGCAATACCATATTCATAGATCGATTAGTATTAATATATTTGTTCGGTGAAGGGGTAACTTGTTGTAATCCTTTTCCAAGTTGGTTTTCACATGGCATAACCAATAACTGAGGGTCTATGGATACCCTTGGCGTGTTCTGTTTTTTGTGAAATCTGGAGTTATAAATCAAACGACTCCCGTTGGGAGGGGACCTCGAATCATGATGGTTTTTTACATTATATTTCCCTTTATAATTATTCTTATTTGCGTAACCACTAGAATTCGTAAAAAATCTTTTCGGGACTGCACCCATATTCTGTGGTCTGGAATCTGAATTCAAAACCTTATTCGTATTATTAACGTTAGAGCCCATCTGGGTACTGGTAGATGTTTCTACTGAAGGTGTAACAGCTATAGTCGCATCGACTTTACCAGTAGTGTGAACACCTACTGACGATGGTAAGACAGAGGAATCGGCGGCAAAATCATGATTGGTTCCCATATGTTTGGGATTGTTATGGCTATATCTGGGCCATTTACGAACTTGGCCACAGGCATAGTCATTCAAATCCCTATTAAACTTATGTGCTTTTTTATTAATGATATCAAGTTCAAATTTTTTTAACCTATTTAAAACAGCAGCATCCATTTTTCTAAAGATACCATAATGACTATAAGGTGTCAAAGAAGTTCTAATATTACGTGCAGATTGTAGATAATTTTTTGATAAACTATTACGTTTAGCCCACAAGCGCTCAATCATGCCTTGTGAACAGGTTTCAAGAAAAGCTTCCCAATCACGGGAGAAAATAACATCATTTGGGAAAGAGGACTCAATCGAAGGACGGAGACCTCTAGGCGAAATGTGTTTAGCTGCATATCTAGACAGAAAAAGTACATCAATACTCTGCTGTATTTCTAGCTTACAAATATCTTCATATTGTTTAAAAAGTTCATTCATTGTCTTAATGTCCACATCAGACGGTGTGTCCTGATTTAACTCAGGTTCCAACAATTTCTGGACTGTAACGTTACCAATAAGTTGGGAAATAATCGTGTCTCGTGCAGACTCACGGTCCAATAGAAAATCCATATTGAAATATGACAACAGAAGTAATAAACGTCACCAGTAGACTAAATCAGATTCTTCAAGCAGGTGTCTGAACCAAAACAGACAAACCAGGATACCACGAGGCAAATGGCCGATATCACACTGAGTGCAGCTACATCCAACAACGATTCCTCAGGAATCCAAGGGGAGGGACCTTAAACAGCAATAGACAAACAAGGAGAGCGCTCCTAGTGTGATAGCGTAATGTAAAAGCAAAGATAATAGACAAGAAAACTTGCTCACCAAGTCTAGTTGTACTGCGACCAAGTACAACTATGGTGAAAGCGTGAAGTGACCCTGCAACGGGCGAAGAGCGGCAGCTGCTCCTGGACACACAGGCGAAGAAATTAAGCGGATCCCTCCAGGGAACAAACCAGGATAGAGGCAGCGCACAGGACTTCAAAGGTAAAATGGTTTATTTACCCGGCATGCAACGCGTTTCGCTGGATAACCAGCTTCATCAGGCATGTTGAGGGTGGAGATACATAGGGTATTTATACACAACAGTTAACCCGCACATTGCTGGAATAAAAGCAATAGGCAGGAGCCCATAAAACACACATATAAAAAACTATAAAAAACTTTTTTATATGTGTGTTTTATGGGCTCCTGCCTATTGCTTTTATTCCAGCAATGTGCGGGTTAACTGTTGTGTATAAATACCCTATGTATCTCCACCCTCAACATGCCTGATGAAGCTGGTTATCCAGCGAAACGCGTTGCATGCCGGGTAAATAAACCATTTTACCTTTGAAGTCCTGTGCGCTGCCTCTATCCTGGTTTGTTCCCTGGAGGGATCCGCTTAATTTCTTCGCCTGTGTGTCCAGGAGCAGCTGCCGCTCTTCGCCCGTTGCAGGGTCACTTCACGCTTTCACCATAGTTGTACTTGGTCGCAGTACAACTAGACTTGGTGAGCAAGTTTTCTTGTCTATTATCTTTGCTTTTACATTACGCTATCACACTAGGAGCGCTCTCCTTGTTTGTCTATAGCAGCATGAGTAGACACTAGGGCTTCACAATTCCTAAGATTAAAATATTAATTTTGAAATTTAAATTGAAGATTTATGATTCCATAACATTTTTTAGGCCCAGGCAAAGCAGCATCAGTAAACCATATATTGACTCAGCCTGGAGGTAGCTGAGGCATGAGGAGACCATGTGGTGGCTGAATGACACAGCCTGAAGTTGCAGCAAGCTTGAGGAGACCATATAGTGGCTGAATGACACAGCCTGGAGTTGCAGGAAGCATGAGGAGACCATTGAAATTTCAGATTTTGAAATAGAAATTTTAGATTTTGAAATTGAAATTGAGAATTGAAGTTTTACCGGCGTGTGGGTACAAAACACCAAATTTAACCAGGAATCACGTCACTTGGCGGCACAATGACAGAGCCTGGAGATGGCATCAGTATGAGGTGACCATATAGTGGCTGAATGATACATCCTGGAGGTGACTGAATCATGAGACCAAATAGTGGCTGAATTGCTCAGCCTGGAGGTGGCTGAAACATGAGGAGACCTTCGAAATTCAAGATTTTTACATTTAAATTTATGATTTTGAAATTGAGGATTTTTACATTGAAATGTTAACTCCCAAGTTTTAGTGTCCCACGCCTGGCGTGTGGGTACATACGACCAAATTGAACAAGTCACATGTCACATGGCAGCACAATGAGAAAGCCCTGAGGTGGCAGCAGCAGCATGAGGGCCATGCCAACTGAGGGTTAAGTCTGAGGAACCCACCAACTGTTGACTGGGGGTGTCGGATGTCACTTGGGAGGAAGTAGATGACCGAGTGAACCGATCAATCATTGCTGGTGGGTTGCTGGTCGAGACATGACTGCTAGCTGACACGGGAGCTCAGACCTCTAGCTGCGACTCCGGCTGCCACACGCCCCTACTCTGCTGCGATCTCTGCCTGTGCTTGATGAATTTAGGCCTCTGCCACTCCACTGTGCACGTCCTGGCACTACTCTGCCTGACATACTTATTGCGTATATGAGGGGAGTACAATACGCTTGAAACAGTATTTGTCTAGAACAGCAGCAGGTGTGTACTATTGACTGTCCTTTCACAGTATATAGTATAGACCATTGACAGATTAACAGGTACAAAATAGTACACTACTTAGATGTAGGTATGTGGTATGCACTTATGATGGCAGAAAAATGTGTTATATTACGCTTAAAAATACTTATTTTTACCTGTGTCCCAGATTTCAAAATTCCTTTATAATAAGAAAATGTCAGAATACCATCTGACATTCAAAATAAGAAAATTATACATACTGTTACGCCGAGCGCTCCGGGTCCCCGCTCCTCCCCGGAGCGCTCGCTACACTCTCGCTCCCGCAGCGCCCCGGTCAGATCCACTGACCGGGTGCGCTGCGATACCGCCTCCAGCCGGGATGCGATTCGCGATGCGGGTGGCGCCCGCTCGCGATGCGCACCCCGGCTCCCGTACCTGACTCGCTCTCCGTCGGTCCTGTCCCGGCGCGCGCGGCCCCGCTCCCTAGGGCACGCGCGCGCCGGGTCTCTGCGATTTAAAGGGCCACTGCGCCGCTGATTGGCGCAGTGGTTCTAATCAGTGTGTTCACCTGTGCACTCCCTATGTATACCTCACTTCCCCTGCACTCCCTCGCCGGATCTTGTTGCCATCGTGCCTAGTGAAAGCGTTCCCTTGTGTGTTCCTTGCCTGTGTTCCAGACCTCCTGCCGTTGCCCCTGACTACGATCCTTGCTGCCTGCCCCGACCTTCTGCTACGTCCGACCTTGCTTTTGTCTACTCCCTTGTACCGCGCCTATCTTCAGCAGTCAGAGAGGTTGAGCCGTTGCTAGTGGATACGACCTGGTCACTACCGCCGCAGCAAGACCATCCCGCTTTGCGGCGGGCTCTGGTGAACACCAGTAGTGACTTAGAACCGGTCCACTAGCACGGTCCACGCCAATCCCTCTCTGGCACAGAGGATCCACCTCCTGCCAGCCGGCATCGTGACAGTAGATCCGGCCATGGATCCCGCTGAAGTTCCTCTGCCAGTTGTCGCCGACCTCACCACAGTGGTCGCCCAGCAGTCACAACAGATAGCGCAACAAGGCCACCAGCTGTCTCAACTGACCGTGATGCTACAGCAGCTACTACCACAGCTTCAGCAATCATCTCCTCCGCCAGCTCCTGCACCTCCTCCGCAGCGAGTGGCCGCCTCAGGCCTACGACTATCCTTGCCGGATAAATTTGATGGGGACTCTAAGTTTTGCCGTGGCTTCCTTTCACAATGTTCCCTGCACTTGGAGATGATGTCGGACCAGTTTCCTACTGAAAGGTCTAAGGTGGCTTTCGTAGTCAGCCTTCTGTCTGGAAAAGCTCTGTCATGGGCCACACCGCTCTGGGACCGCAATGACCCCGTCACTGCCTCTGTACACTCCTTCTTCTCGGAAATTCGAAGTGTCTTTGAGGAACCTGCCCGAGCCTCTTCTGCTGAGACTGCCCTGCTGAACCTGGTCCAGGGTAATTCTTCCGTTGGCGAGTACGCCGTGCAATTCCGTACTCTTCCGTACTTAAAAAAGGCCTATCCAGCAACATTAAAGATGTTCTGGCCGCACGAGAAATTCCTGCTAACCTACATGAACTCATTCATCTAGCCACTCGCATTGACATGCGTTTTTCCGAAAGGCGTCAGGAGCTCCGCCAGGATATGGACTTTGTTCGCACGAGGCGTTTTTTCTCCCCGGCTCCTCTCTCCTCTGGTCCTCTGCAATCCGTTCCTGTGCCTCCCGCCGTGGAGGCTATGCAAGTTGACCGGTCTCGCCTGACACCTCAAGAGAGGACACGACGCCGCATGGAGAATCTCTGCCTGTACTGTGCCGGTACCGAACACTTCCTGAAGGATTGTCCTATCCGTCCTCCCCGCCTGGAAAGACGTACGCTGACTCCGCACAAAGGTGAAACAGTCCTTGATGTCAACTCTGCTTCTCCACGTCTTACTGTGCCTGTGCGGATATCTGCCTCTACCTTCTCCTTCTCCACTAAGGCCTTCTTGGATTCCGGATCTGCAGGAAACTTTATTTTGGCCTCTCTCATCAACAGGTTCAACATCCCAGTGACCAGTCTCGCCAGACCTCTCTACATCAATTGCGTTAACAATGAAAGATTGGACTGTGCCGTGCGTTACCGCACGGAACCCCTCCTAATGTGCATCGGACCTCATCACGAAAAAATTGAGTTTTTGGTCCTCTCCAATTGCACCTCCGAAATTCTCCTTGGACTACCCTGGCTTCAACACCATTCCCCAACCCTGGATTGGTCCACAGGGGAGATCAAGAGTTGGGGTACCTCTTGTTTCAAGGACTGCCTTAAACCGGTTACCAGTACTCCCTGCCGTGACCCTGTGATTCCCCCTGTAACCGGTCTCCCTAAGGCCTATATGGACTTTGCTGATGTGTTTTGCAAAAAACAAGCTGAGACTCTTCCTCCTCACAGGCCTTATGACTGTCCTATTGACCTCCTCCCGGGTACTACTCCACCCCGGGGCAGAATTTATCCTCTGTCTGCCCCAGAGACTCTTGCTATGTCTGAGTACATCCAGGAAAATTTAAAAAGAGGCTTTATCCGCAAATCCTCCTCTCCTGCCGGAGCTGGATTTTTCTTTGTGTCCAAAAAAGATGGCTCCCTATGTCCTTGCATTGACTACCGCGGTCTTAATAAAATCACGGTAAAGAACCGCTACCCTCTACCTCTTATCTCTGAACTCTTTGATCGCCTCCAAGGTGCCCACATCTTTACCAAACTGGATTTAAGAGGTGCTTATAATCTCATCCGCATCAGGGAGGGGGATGAATGGAAAACGGCATTTAACACTAGAGATGGACACTTTGAGTATCTGGTCATGCCCTTTGGCCTGTGCAACGCCCCTGCCGTCTTCCAAGACTTTGTTAATGAAATTTTTCGTGATCTCTTATATTCCTGTGTTGTTGTGTATCTGGACGATATTCTGATTTTTTCTGCCAACCTAGAAGAACACCGCCAGCATGTCCGCATGGTTCTTCAGAGACTTCGTGACAATCAACTTTATGCCAAAATGGAGAAATGTCTGTTTGAATGTCAATCTCTTCCTTTCCTAGGATACTTGGTCTCTGGCCAGGGACTACAAATGGATCCAGACAAACTCTCTGCCGTCTTAGATTGGCCACGCCCCTCCGGACTCCGTGCTATCCAACGTTTTTTGGGGTTCGCCAATTATTACAGACAATTTATTCCACATTTTTCCACCATTGTGGCTCCTTTCGTGGCTTTAACCAAGAAGAATGCCAATCCTAAGTCATGGCCTCCTCAAGCGGAAGACGCATTTAAATGGCTCAAGTCTGCCTTTTCTTCTGCTCCCGTGCTCTCCAGACCTGACCCATCTAAACCCTTCCTATTGGAGGTTGATGCCTCCTCAGTAGGAGCTGGAGCGGTCCTTCTACAAAAGAATTCTTCCGGGCATGCTGTTACTTGTGGGTTTTTTTCTAGGACCTTCTCTCCGGCGGAGAGGAACTACTCCATCGGGGATCGAGAGCTTCTGGCCATTAAATTAGCACTTGAGGAATGGAGGCATCTGCTGGAAGGATCAAAATTTCCAATTATTATTTACACCGATCACAAGAATCTCTCCTATCTCCAGTCTGCCCAACGGCTGAATCCTCGCCAGGCCAGGTGGTCTCTGTTCTTTGCCCGGTTTAATTTTGAAATTCACTTTCGCCCTGCCGATAAGAACATTAGGGCCGATGCTCTCTCTCGTTCCTCGGAGGCCTCGGAAGTAGAGCTCTCGCCGCAACACATTCCTCCGGATTGCCTGATCTCCACTTCTCCAGCCTCCATCAGGCAAACTCCTCCAGGGAAGACCTTCGTCTCTCCACGCCAACGCCTCGGAATCCTCAAATGGGGTCACTCCTCCCATCTCGCAGGCCATGCGGGCATCAAGAAATCCGTGCAACTCATCTCTCGTTTCTATTGGTGGCCGACTCTGGAGACGGATGTTGTTGATTTTGTGCGGGCCTGCACTGTCTGTGCCCGGGATAAGACTCCTCGCCAGAAGCCCACTGGTCTTCTTCATCCTCTGCCTGTTCCCGAACAGCCTTGGTCTCTGATTGGTATGGACTTTATTACAGACTTACCCCCATCCCGTGGCAACACTGTTGTTTGGGTGGTCGTTGATCGATTTTCCAAGATGGCACATTTTATTCCTCTTCCTGGTCTTCCTTCAGCGCCTCAGTTGGCAAAAAATTTTTTGTACACATTTTTCGTCTTCACGGGTTGCCCACGCAGATCGTCTCGGATAGAGGCGTCCAATTCGTGTCAAAATTCTGGAGGGCTCTCTGTAAACAACTCAAGATTAAATTGAACTTTTCTTCTGCTTATCATCCTCAATCCAATGGGCAAGTAGAAAGAATTAACCAAGTCCTGGGTGATTATTTACGTCATTTTGTTTCTTCCCGCCAGGATGACTGGGCAGACCTTCTACCATGGGCCGAATTCTCGTACAACTTCAGAGTCTCTGAATCTTCTTCCAAATCCCCATTTTTTGTGGTGTACGGCCGTCACCCTCTTCCCCCCCTCCCTACTCCCTTGCCCTCTGGTTTGCCCGCGGTGGATGAAATAACTCGTGATCTTTCCACCATATGGAAAGAGACCCAAAATTCTCTCTTACAGGCTTCATCACGCATGAAGAAGTTTGCTGATAAGAAAAGAAGAGCTCCCCCCATTTTTTCTCCCGGAGACAAGGTATGGCTCTCCGCTAAATATGTCCGCTTCCGTGTTCCCAGCTACAAATTGGGACCACGCTATCTTGGTCCTTTCAAAATTTTGTGCCAGATTAATCCTGTCTCTTATAAACTTCTTCTCCCTCCTTCTCTTCGTATTCCTAATGCCTTTCACGTTTCTCTTCTTAAACCACTCATCATCAACCGTTTCTCTCCTAAACTTATCTCTCCCACTCCTGTCTCCGGTTCTTCGGACATCTTTCCTGTAAAGGAGATACTGGCCTCCAAAAAGGTCAGAGGAAAAACCTTCTTTTTGGTTGACTGGGAGGGCTGTGGCCCTGAAGAGAGATCCTGGGAACCTGAGGACAATATCCTAGATAAAAGTCTGGTCCTCAGGTTCTCAGGCTCCAAGAAGAGGGGGAGACCCAAGGGGGGGGGGGGTACTGTTACGCCGAGCGCTCCGGGTCCCCGCTCCTCCCCGGAGCGCTCGCTACACTCTCGCTCCCGCAGCGCCCCGGTCAGATCCACTGACCGGGTGCGCTGCGATACCGCCTCCAGCCGGGATGCGATTCGCGATGCGGGTGTCGCCCGCTCGCGATGCGCGCCCAGGCTCCCGTACCTGACTCGCTCTCCGTCGGTCCTGTCCCGGTGCGCGCGGCCCCGCTCCCTAGGGCGCGCGCGCGCCGGGTCTCTGCGATTTAAAGGGCCACTGCGCCGCTGATTGGCGCAGTGGTTCTAATCAGTTTGTTCACCTGTGCACTCCCTATGTAACCCTCACTTCCCCTGCACTCCATCGCCGGATCTTGTTGCCATCGTGCCTAGTGAAAGCGTTCCCTTGTGTGTTCCTTGCCTGTGTTCCAGACCTCCTGCCGTTGCCCCTGACTACGATCCTTGCTGCCTGCCCCAACCTTCTGCTACGTCCGACCTTGCTTTTGTCTACTCCCTTGTACCGCGCCTATCTTCAGCAGTCAGAGAGGTTGAGCCGTTGCTAGTGGATACAACCTGGTCACTACCGCCGCAGCAAGACCATCCCGCTTTGCGGCGGGCTCTGGTGAACACCAGTAGTGACTTAGAACCGGTCCACTAGCACGGTCCACGCCAATCCCTCTCTGGCACAGAGGATCCACCTCCTGCCAGCCGGCATCGTGACACATACGTTCTCTGAAGAAAAGGATCCTTCATTAGATGACAATATGAGTATTGTGTGTTCCAGTGACATTAGCTCATCGGAGGAACAGAAAAACATGATACAACTTAATTCTGCAACTGAAGAACCACAACAAAGAATGAATGACTTAAAGCCTACTGGAACTGAGGAACTTCAAAATGGTAAATCTACCATCTGGGATAGTCAGTCAATTCCAACAGCCGGTGGTCAGTATCCACAGTTCCCTGTTACTTCTAGTCCTTGGCAATATTCCTTTTATTATTGGTATCAACATGGCAGTAATGCTGGGAGAGTAACTCATTATAGTCAGTCATCTGCATTTGCAGTGCCAAATTCCTATGATACAAACCAGCCTTACTGTCATGTCTGTAATGGTCTGTGTTCACAAACAGCTATTGCATTGCTTGTGTGTGAACAGTTTTATGTTTCCTGGCCAGGGAATGGTTAAATTGTTACTGGCCTTTTCAGCCCAGGCCTCTGTTAGCCAATAGCCTTTCTAGTGTGTCTTTTTATTGTCAGCCCAGCATAGCCTCTGTGCTGGTCATTATCCTCATTATATCCTGACTTGCTGCAATGCTGGACATGCTGCTAACTTGCTACTGCCATGCGACTAATGGAGGCTGGGTGAAACTCTTCTTATTTGAGCTTTTAATTTACTAAATCTGTTTTAGCAATCACTTTGTATTTTCTGGTTTTAGCCATGTTTTGGCATGCTCTTAGTAGATTTTAAACTGTGTTTGTTTAGTCAGTTTAGGATTTGTATATCCTTTCTGTTATGTGTCCGTTCACACTGTGTATTCTCTTGTATCCGTTTATGTGAAGTTCTTTGTTTTACATTTCTGTTTTCCTATTGGGCCAGCATCCTGACCACACTGCGGTGTGTGTGCCGCTGTTCAGTAGTCTATTTTGACTTATTATTAATGACTATTCCTATAGTGGAGTGTCCAGTTTGTGTGTCCAGTGGGAACAGTGTCCTATGTTAGGCATCCCGGTTTCTGCTCCATGGGGACAATCCTGTCTACTGGAGGTTTTCTGAGGAATTGCGATTCCTGTCTTGTTCAGTGTGAACTGTGTTCTATAATTATATCCTGTGTATCTAGATATTGTGTTACCTGTCCATGGGGAATCTGGGGAATTGAGAATTAGTACAAGCTATCTCCGTGCTCCAAGGTGGACACTGGGATATTGCGTTCTAGTATCAAGACATTCCTGTTTCTACTGGAGGTTATATGGGGGATTGTGATAATTCCTGTTTAGCTATAGATCCCTGTTTGTGGTCCAGTGGGACTTCGTGTCTATTGGACATTCTGAGGGATTATGCTATATTCCTGTTTGTTCCTATAGTATGTTGAGCTATCCGTTTTCCTGTCTGGTGTTTTGAACTCTATGTGTTATTTAGTTCTTTATTCAGATCTTTGGAGTTCTGTTCATGATCACTTATTCATAAGTCCTCTGTTCATGACTGCTGATCTATAGAGTCCTCTGTTCACGGCCACTGTGCCCCCTGTTCATGTCCACTGATCTATGGTGTCCTCTGTTCATGACCGCAGATTTATGTCCACTGTACATTTCTCTGATCTGTGTCCTCTGAACTTATATACTATAGAGTTGTATGTTCCTGTTAGTTTCCTGGTTGGTGACCGACTATTTATTAGTGTGTGTTTTTATTAGGCCCCAGTATTTTAGTTCAGGGAGGGACAAGCACCCAGTTGTTAATTCACTGTTTAGGGTGGATGGGCAAGTAGGCAGGGAGAGATGGTTTTAGGGTCAGTTTAGGGCTCGCTCTGAGCCTGTCCCCTGGTCGGTCCCTGACACTTACTCTGATTTTAATAAACAACAGAAATGACCTCCATTGAATGGACGGGATTAAAGGCACTGAACACACAAATAAGGGAGCTCACGTTTATTCACTCATGATGCAATGCGTTTCACAGTAGGACTACTTCATCAGGTGAGTACAAGCACGTAATACATGGGGTTCATAGATTAACCCTTCAAGCTAAAAAGCTTAACCCCTTCATGACCCAGCCCATTTTCACCTTCAGGACCTGGGCATTTTTTGAAAATCTGACCACTGTCACTGTAACATTAATAACTCTGGAATGCTTTTACTTATCATTCTGATTCCGAGATTGTTTTTTCGTGACATATTCTACTTTATGTTATTGGTAAAATTTCACTGATATTTGCATCCTTTCTTGGTAAAAAATCTAAAAATTTCATGAAAATTTAGAAAATTTAGCATTTTTCTAACTTTGAAAGTCTCTGCTTGAAAGGAAAATGGATATTCCAAATAAATTACATATTGATTCACATATGCAATATGTCTACTTTGTGTTTGCATAAAAAAATTGACAAGTTTTTACTTTTGGAAGACACCAGAGGGCTTCAAAGTTCCGCAGCAATTTTCCAATTTTTCTCAAGATTTTCAAAATCATAATTTTTCAGGGCCCAGTTCAGGTTGGAAGGGGATTTTAAGGGTCTTCATATTAGAAATACCCCATAAATGACCCCATTATAAAAACTGCACCCCCCAAAGTATTCAAAATGACATTCAGTAAGTGTTTTAACCCTTTAGGTGTTTCACAGGAATAGAAAAGGATAGGAAAGTGAAGGAGAAAATTCTAAATCTTCATTTTTTACACTCGCATTTGTAGACCCAATTTTTGAATTTTTACAAGGGGTAAAAGGAGAGAAATCACCCTAAATTTGGTAACCCAATTTCTCTCGAGTAAGGAAATACCTCATGTGCGTATGTAAAGTGTTTGGCGGGCGCAGTAGAGGGCTCAGAAGGGAAGGAGCGACAATGGGATTTTGGAGAGTGAGTTTTTCTGAAAGGGTTTTTGGGGGGCATGTCCCATTTAGGAAGCCCCTATGGTGCCAGAACAGTGGACCCCCCCACATGTGACCCCATTTTGGAAACTATACCCCTCATGGAATTTAATAAGGGGTGCAGTGAGCATTTACACCCCACTGGCGTTTGACAGATATTTGAAACAGTGGACTGTGCAAATCAAAAATTTTATTTTTCATTTTCACAGACCACTGTTCCAAAAATCTGTCATACACCAGTGGGGTGTAAATGCTCACTGCACCCCTTATTAATTCCGTGAGGGGTGTAGTTTCCAAAATGGGGTCACATATGGATATTTATTGTTTTGCGTTTGTCAGAACTTCTGTAACAATCAGCCACCCCTGTGCAAATCGCCTCAAATGTACATAGTGCACTCTCCCTTCTGGGCCTTGTTGTGCGCCCCCAGAGCACTTTGCGCCCACATATGGGGTATCTCCGTACTCGGGAGAAATTGCATTACAAATTTAGAGGGTCTTTTTTCCCTTTTACCTCTTGTGAAAATGAAAAGTATAGGGCAACACCAGCATGTCAGTGTAAAAAATTTATTTTTTACACTAACATGCTGGTGTAGACCCCAACTTCACCTTTTCATAAGGGGTTAAAGAAGAAAAAGCCCCCCAAAATTTGTAAGGCAATTTCTCCCGAGTACGGCGATACCTCATATGTGTCCCAAAACTGTTGCCCTGAAATACGACAGGGCTCCAAAGTGAGAGAGCGCCATGCGCATTTGAGGCCTGAATTAGGGATTTGCATAGGGGTGGACATATGGGTATTCTATGCCAATGATTCCCAAACAGGGTGCCTCCAGCTGTTGCAAAACTCCCAGCATGCCTGGACAGTCAATCGCTGTCCGGCAATACTGGGAGTTATTATTTTGCAACAGCTGGAGGCTCCGTTTTGGAAACAGTAGCGTACCAGACGTTTTTGATTTTTTTGGGGAGGGGGGGCTGTGTAGGGATATGTGTATATGTAGTGTTTTTTACTTTTTATTCTAGGTTAGTGTCAGTGTAGTGTAGTGTTTTTAGGGTACAGTCACATGGGCAGATGTTCACAGCAAGTTTGCCGCTGGAAGTTTGAGCTGCAGCGCAAAATTTGCGCCATCTCAAACTTGCAGCACCCACTGTAAACCTCCGCCCATGTGAGTGTACCCTGTACATTCACATTGGGGGGAGGGGGCAAACACCCAGCTGTTGCAAACTCTGAGCATGCCCTTTGGCTGTCCGTGCATGCTGGGAGTTGTAGTTTTGCAACAGCTGGAGGAACACTGGTTTGGAGACACTAAGTTAAGTAATAAACTTTCAAGTGTTTTGCAACCATACTTAGTGTTTCCAAACCAGTGTGCCTCCAGCTGTTGCAAAACTACAACTCCCAGCATGCATGGTCTGTCAGTGCATGCTGGGAGTTATAGTTTTGCAACAATTGCAACAGCTGGAGGCACTGAGGTAGGAAATGGACAATGTTTCCCAACTAGTGTGCCTCCAGTTGTTGCAAAACTACAACTCCCAGCATGCCCAGACTGCCCAGGCATGCTGGAAGTTGTAGTTCGGCAATATCTGAAGGATCAGATGTTGCCGAACTACAACTTCCAGCATGCTTGGGCAGTCTGGGCATGCTGGGAGTTGTAGTTTTGCAACATCTGGAGGTCCACAGTTTGGAGACCACTGTATAATTGTCTCCAATCTGTGCTCTTCCAGATGTTAGAGAACTACAACTCCCAGCATGCCTGGACAGACTGAGCATGCTGAGATTTGTAGTTTTGCAACATCTGGAAGAGCACAGATTGGAGACCATTATACAGTGGTCTCCAAACTGTGGACCTCCAGATGTTGCAAAACTACAACTCCCAGCATGCCCAGAAAGCCAAAGGCTGTCTGGGCATGCTGGGAGTTGCAGTTTTGAAACTCCCAGAGGAAGCAGTGAGATCGCTTTACGGCGATCTCACTGCTGCCAATGAAGATGCCGCACTGCTGCCGGAAACTCACCTCCAGGATGCATGGAGGACGTCGCTCGCGCCGGGACCGCTCGGGACACCGCTCGGACGGGTAAGTGACGCCGGGGGACAAGTCAGGGACACTTAGCAGAGCGGTGTGTGTCCCGATCCCCGTGAAGTATTCTGATAGCGAAACGCTGCTATCAGCTAGTCAGATTTGACTAGCTGATAGCAGTGATCGCTGGGCGGGGTGGGGGATGAAACCCCCCGCGGTCGCATGGTAAGATGGCTGGCTATCAGTGATAGCCACCATCTCTCCGGGCGCTGCGGGATGCCGCGAGTAGCGGCAAAAATGTTCATGACGTACCTGTATGTCATGGGTCGGGAACACCTTGCCACCCATGACGTACAGGTATGTCATAGGTCGGGAAGGGGTTAAAGGGACCATGCTTCCCGCACATAATTTTTTTTTGAGATTTTAATATAAGACAATGTTTACATAAAAAATGGCATACATAAAACCATGTACATATATAGATTACAACAATCATTATAACAATAAAAATTGTAAAAAATAATTTTCATTTTTATAATAAAGAGAGATCGTTGTCTGTGTGGAAAAAAGGAGAAACCCCTTAACAATAGGAGAAACCCCTCCCCTTACACACACAGAACAATCCCTCCTCACAAATTAGTGCTAAAAATTATATGTATCTATTTGACAAATCAAATATTGCATCACATAACATGAAAGAATTATGCAAGACACAAGAACAATTATTAATAATTAATAATATATACAATTGAACCAGATGTGTCACCTCGCATTCTCAATCGTCTCATTGAGCCCCCCTGGAAATGAAGTGCCCAAAGAAAAAAATCCAGAATGACTCTCTATTGATAAGTTTTTGGAATCTATTACTGTTATGTTTTAATGAAAGATGAAGTGACATGCTATGTAGCATAAAATTATGAATATTGAATCTGTGTTTGTTCATTCGGGACCGCAGAGCTTGAACCGTGCGGCCCACATATTGCAAACCACTTTAACAGATAAATGGCATATGAACTGTCACAATCATTGAATTGTTTTATTTCGTATTTTTTTGTTATTGTTTAAATGGTTAGAAAAAAAGACCTTGGAAACGGTACCTATCATCGGATCGATATCATACTTATCATACTATCGATATGACTGATAGATGTAAGTTTATCAGCACTGGGCAATGATTTTAACTTGCTTGGGGCTATCATATTACGAAGATTACTGGACCTATGGAATGTTAAGTTGGGTTGTGAAGATAATGCTTTTTTTTTTTAAATAAGGATGCTCCAATGTTTGACTAAAGTTTTCCTGATACTATCAGTGGCACAATTGTAATCTGTAATAAAGTTATATTTAAATGTTGTATGGAAAACTTTAGTCAAACATTGGAGCATCCTTATGGAAGACCTGATTTAAAAAAAAAAAGCATTACCTTTACAGCCCAACTTAACATTCCGTAAGTCCAGTAATCTTCGTAATATGATAGCCCCAAGCAAGTTAAAATCATTGCCCAGTGCTGATAAACTTACAACTACCAGTCATGTCGATAGCACTTATTCTTGTAACCGTAAAAGATGTCTGTGTTGTCCGATGAGAGGTACCATTTCCAAGGTCTTTTTTTCTAACCATTTAAACAATGACAAAAAATATGAAATAAAACAATAAAATGATTGTGACAGTTCATATGCCATTTATCTGTTAACATGCATCTGGGGTTTGCAATATGTGGGCCGCACTGTTCAAACCGTGCGGTCCCGCATGAACAAACTCAGATTCAATATTCAACATAATTTTATGCTACATAGCATATCACGTCATCTTTCATTAAAACATAACAGTAATATAAAAGTACTCAAACTCACCATTATTGAAACTATCCCACCCTACATTAGAAATAGATTCCAAAAACTTATCAATATAGAGTCATTCTGGATTTTTTCTTTAGGCACTTCATTTCCAGGGGGGCTCAATGAGATGATTGAGAATGGGAGGTGATATATCTGGTTCAATTTTATATATTATTAATTATTGCTCTTGTGTCTTGCATAATTCTTTCATGTTATGTGAT
This sequence comes from Hyla sarda, assembly GCF_029499605.1. Lineage (NCBI taxonomy): Eukaryota > Metazoa > Chordata > Amphibia > Anura > Hylidae > Hyla > Hyla sarda. The sequence continues at coordinate 126,436,389 of NC_079193.1, forward strand.
GCAATATTTGATTTGTCAAATATATATGCATATATATATATATATATATATATATATATATATATATCTATATATATAATTTTTAGCACTAATTTGTGAGGAGGGATTGATCTCTGTGTGTGAGGGGAGGGGTTTCTCCTATTGTTAAGGGGTTTCTACTGTTTTCCACACAGACAACGATCTCTCTTTATTACAAAATTGAAAATTATTTTTACTATTTTTATTGTTATAATAATTGTTGTAATCCATATATGTGTATGGTTTTATGTCTGCCATTTTTGATGTACACATGTCTTATATTATACTGTACATTCTATATGAAATCACATTTCCATTTTTCTTTATCTATTATTAATAATTTCAAAAGAAAAAAAAAATGAAAAAATGTTACCCCCCCCCCTCTATACATTTCTCAAATCCGGTTCCATGGCCCTGTCCGACCCTCGTCATTAAATATTCTTTTTGCCTTATCTAGTATTACCTCACCTTCCCTTTCCCCCCCTAGGTAAACCTCCCTATCATTAAAACCCAAGAAGATAAGAAGAAAAACATTAGCTCCCCCCCCCTATCGGAGTCCAAGTTTCAATCCAGGCCCAACCACATCGCTCATTTTCCTTCCTCTCAACTATTTCCTCACTCTTTCTCTTCTAGTCTTTACCATACACATCATTCTTCAGTCTCCCTTCTTTCCCCTCCCCCCTACTAATTTAATGCTTACAAGTTTTCTCCCCTTGCCAGTGAGGAGCTCTGTGCCTTCACGCCCACTCCTCCCTGACTACTTGTGCTCCACTGCTGATGCATTTATTGCGTACCCTCCAGGATCATCAATTTCGGGAAGAACCTTTTATAAACCATTTTTTTTCGTTTTTAAAGGGAAGAATACTCATGTTTACTTCATTCACATAATCCAGTGCAAGGGCTCTCCATCACTCAATTTTCCTTCCATCCTGGAGGAGAGGGGAGTAGGGGAGGAAAGCAGAGAAACATGGCAAAGAAACCACACAAAAAAAAAAATGAAAATAGTCCCTACCCATCTTATAGTTGCTTCGGTCGGACAGAACACCTCCCCTTACTTACAAATATATATAATTACCCCACCCCATGGCAAAAGGGAGAGAGAAAAAACATTTTTTTCCCACCTTGTAACTTATCTGAGACTCTCCACCAAACACGATCTTTCTCTCTTCGCCATATCTTCAATCCACCTATCCAAAATTGCATGGAACTTAGCCAAGCATCCAGCCTTAGCTGGCTCCAATGAAACAGCTTGGAGTGATAACAATGAAACATTCACACTTTCACAGTCAGGTGAGAGGCAGGGGCTGGAAATGGTGGTTTCTCGCCTGGCGGGGGACCGCCAGCTCGATGCTTACCAGAATGAGTAATCAAAAAGTTAAAATTAATTCAAATTAAATTAAATTAAAATTTACATATAAAATCTGCCACATCCATATGCTCTGTGGCAGGAATTCTAATAGCGATGCGTGTAATCTGCATGTCATACTGAATAACAGTATTATTTCACTAACACAGCACACTCCCTATGCATGTTAGGACAAGACTAAGTGTTCTACACCCCTATTGAACCTCTCTGTAGGCCAGAAATAGACATTTTTAATAGCGATTCACCGCAAATCAATTTAGTCCGAATCAAAATTTTTCTGAAAATTCGGTGAATAGGCCGAATCAATTATTTCAGAAATTCGCTCATCTCTAATGCTTAGTAAATATTTTAGTTTTTTACACTTTTTGGGGATAAAATTGGAAAAAGGGACTTTTTAAATTTTTATTGGGAGAGGGGATTTTTTCAATTTTTTTTTTTACTTTTTCTTAAATTTTTTTGTACTTTTTTTTTTATTACACTTTAATCGTCCCCATAGGGGACTATTTATAGCAATCAATTGATTGCTAATACTGTTCAGTGCTATGAATAGGGATCTTAGAACAGAGCAGAAGAAGCCGGAAAGGTGGCGGACGCAGGTGAGGGGGCGATCAAATCAGCATAAAAAGTAGCCGCGCTGCCGCAGATGCCGGGATCTGTATTGATCACAGCATCTTAGGGGTTAATGGTAGACATCTGCACGAACACGGATGTCTGCCATTACCGGTGGGTCCCTGACTGCTATCAGCAACCGGGACCTGCCGCACATGACCCGATCATCGCTCTGATGCTCGTGGCCATGTACAGGACATAAATGTACATCCTGGTGCACTAAGTACCACCACACCATGAAGTACATTTACATCCGTGGTCGTTAAGGGGTTAAACTGCTAAAACAGGACAGCAGTGAAGAAGCATTAAAAAGCTAAAGAGAAAAATGTAGAATATGTAAAATACAGATAAAAGCTGCAAAAGTAGAGACAGGAAGAGTAACTAACCCCACAATGTTCTTTAACTGTATAAATAGCAAAAAGATTACAAATGTAAGTGTTGACCCTTTAAAAATGATGAGGAAGAAATTATAGACGGGCATCAGGAAAAAGCTAATATATTAAACACAGTCTTCTCACCTGTATTTACAGAGGAAAATTAAATGCCAGGTAAAATACAGCAAGATAAAGTAAACTCCCCAGTACAGGTCAGTACCCAGGAAGAAGTACAGTGCCGCCTACAAAAAATCTAAATAGACAAATCACCAGGTCCAGATGGCATACATCCTTGTGTTCTAAGGAAGTTAAAGGGGAACTCCAGTGGAATTTTTTTTTTTTACAAATCAACTGGTGCCAGAAAGTTAAACAGATTTGTAAATTACTTCTATTTAAAAATCTTAACCCTTCTAGTACTTATCAGCTGCTGTGTACTACAGATATACTACAGAGAAATTTGTGAATTTCTTTTCTCATAGAGCTTGCTATTAGAATGCAATGCCTGCAAGGGGCAAGAATAGACTCCCAACAATATATGAAATAATAAAGGGGATAAATCAAATAAAATCCCAGGGGAGGTGCATGTAATACTTAACTTTTAATTTTACAAAGTTGAAATCGTCACCAAAAAATTAATGCTCAAATAACCCAAACAAATAAATATAAATGTTCTTTTTACGATATGGATCTTACTCTAGAAACAATATCAAGCATACAGGGTGTCGCTCTCAACGCGTTTCTGCCACTAATGATATGGCGTCATCAGGAGAGACAAAAGACAAAGCTTGAAATACCTTAGAATTGTGGTACTAAGAGCACCCTATAAATAAATAAACCAATGTGACTAAGAGATCACGGCAAGGACTGTCTGTATCAGGCCACCTCCGAAGAAAGCACAACAGAAAGGTACCGGTGTCATTTATGTGCTCCAAGCATAATAAAACACATGAGCAATTCATGCGGAGCATACACTCACTGTGCCGTGGATATTTTCCAGAAAACCTAAAGAGGAAAGCACATAGAGAAAAGCCCCTATCAGTAACTGTCCAGCTGGTACCTGTAAAGAAGAAACACTCTTCCGCAGTATGCGGCTACTCACAGTTCCAGTCTGCCGATATCCGTGATCCCAGGACGGTGCGCTATTACCCGCAGTGGCGGGGAGCCTTGCAGTAAGTGCCGGCTGCTAATGCGCTTCCGTACCTGGGATCACGACGTGTGACGTCTTATGCGCTGGCCGAGCCGCGCGTCACTTCCGCCGCGCCCCTGATTGACGTCATGGGGGCCGGCGATTATCGTGCAGCGCGCGGTCAGGTGACGGCCGCAATGAAAACAAAAGAATCATGTGATTACGGCTATGGTAAACACTCTTATAACCTGGTATATTCATAATGGCTAGATGTTTGAAGAAAATTAAGGAGGAACTAGCGGGATAGAGGTTAAGTATGTAACCTAAAACTATTCATAAATATATATTTAATAAGCAATACTACGGAGATGCCTTATGCATATATAACAGGTGCATAGAAAAACCTGCCTATGCATAAATCAGACCATAGGAGTGTATACATACATAATGAGAAGTCTAGGTACCCTAAATGACTGGGCACTATTGCCATAATTCATTGGTAACTCCCATAATTATATTAATACAAACTGGTCCGAGGCAACATATCAGCATACATATAGAGTTTTAGCATAGCCAAAGGCAAAGGGTATGGGTATAGATACCCTGGATGCTCGGAAGAGGTTAGACTCCGCGGACGAGGCCTAAATCATTGAACCTTATATTAACTGAGGCTCAATTATAGTATAATATAATCTAATGGGGTACCCCCCGAAAGGGGGACACTAGATAGGCTACATGACAAGAGGATAGCGGGGGCCTAGGGAACCTACCTTCCCCTGCGCTAGTTCTATAACCCTAGTGCCTAGGCAGGGAATACCGCCCTAATAAGGGCGGGCCTGCTCCCGATCCTCCTACTTGCCTAATAGGTCCCTAGAAATTGGTGACACTGACTTTAGGCTTACTAAAGCCTCCACTAGCTGCCTATAGTCACCAAGAACGGGGGCTACCCCCAAGTCCATCTACAAAAAACTAGCATAATTTACCTGTTCATTCAGGCCAGATGGAGTACAGGTGTCCAATTTGTAAATCCACCTGCACTCCCTTTGTAGGAGTACACGGTCCAAATCCCCTCCTCTTGGTGATGGCCAAACTTTTTCTATACCCATGAATTTTAGATTATCTGTCCGGCCCTGGTGAGAGTCATTGATGTGCCTTGCAAGGGGCTTATCCCTCCTATGTCGGATATCCCCCAGATGTTCAAGTATCCTGGTCTTGAATGCTCTCCTGGTCTTGCCCACGTATTTTTTACCACATGGACAGGTAGCTAGATAGATCACCGATACTGTAGAGCACTTGATAAACTCTCTCAATCTGAACTGTTCTCCAGTGGATTCATTGACAAATATCTGAGACCTGCTGATGTTAATGCAGGCCTTACAGTGTCCACATGGAAAACACCCCGATTGTCTAGGTCTTTGTTCTAACCAGGTGTTTCCCAATGACCTCGGTGGTAGATGGCTTTGTGTAAGTATGTCACCTAAGTTGCGACCTCTCCTAAAAGTCAGTAGGGGTACCTCTGGGATTTTGTCACGTATATCAGGGTCCATTCTGAGTATATCCCAATGTCTATTAAGGATCTCACGCATTTTGGTGGACCCTTGATCAAATGTCGCTATTACTCTCATAGTCCCCCCTAACTGGTCTTCCCTCGGTCGGGGTATAAGTAATGATTCCCTGGGTGTAGCAAGTGCATGTTGGTATGCTGCTGAGAGAACGTGTGAGGGATAGCCTCTATTTTTGAACCGTGTACGAAGTTTACCAGCCTCCTCCACGAAGTCACACCTCTCCGAGCAATTCCTCCTGAGGCGGAGATACTGTCCCCGCGGGATACCCCGTTTAAGGGGTCCCGGGTGGCAGCTCTCCCACCTCAGGAGGCTATTGGTGGCAGTGGCTTTTCTATGCAAGGTGGTCCGCAAGGTACCACTATCCTGTTTGTAAATCATTATATCCAAGAAAGCTAGGCATTTCTCCTGTATCTCAAAAGTGAAGAAAAGCCCTAGTCCATTGTTATTTAGGGATTTGATAAAGTCCTGAAAGGCCTGGGCTGTACCCTGCCACATAATAAGGACATCATCTATGAATCTAGCCCATACCAGGGCAGATTCACTAAAATGTTCCCTTGTATCTGCAAAAACTACGGTGGCCTCCCATCAGCCCAGGGTCAGGTTTGCGTACGTTGGGGCGCATGGGCTCCCCATCGCCGTACCCCTGAGCTGGTGGAAATAAGTACCGTTAAATAGGAAGTAATTGTGCGTCAATACAAACCGCATCAATTTAAGCACCAGTTCGTTGTGGGCCTGCATATTGATGTCCCTAAAAGACAAATAATATGCTATAGCTGATAGGCCCACCTCATGTGGAATCGCTGAATCCAGAGATTCAACATCAATGCTGGTCAATAGCGTGTTTCTGTCTACAACAATTCCCTCCAATCGTTTAAGTAGGTCCGTAGTATCCTGTATATATGATGGTAACGCCATGACAAAGTGCCTTAGCACCTTGTCGATATAGATTCCTATATTTTGTCCCAGACCTCCTATGCCTGCCACAATAGGACGCCCTTTAAGAGGTGTAGTTCCCTTGTGGACTTTAGGCAAGGCATAGAAGGTCGGGACAATAGGATTCTGTGGTATCAAAAACTCACACTCCTGATCACTTAGCAGGCGATCCGTTTTGGCCAGGGCTACAATCTCCAATAATTCTTTTTTATACCTATTAGTGGGTCACCACTCAATATCTCATAAGTGGACCTGTCATCCAATAGTTTTTTTACACATGAGAATATATTTGTCACGATCCATGACTACAATGTTTCCCCCCTTGTCAGCAGACTTGATAACTAAGTTATCTTTACGCCGCAGCTGTTTAATGGCAACATGTTCCTTGTTGGAAAGATTCTTCCTGTTTGCTGACAAGGGGGGAAAGGATAAGGCTTTAATATCACGGGATACCAGTTCAAGGAAGACATCCAAGCAATTTGTTTCACTCACAGGTGGAAAGGTTTTATTTCTGTTTTTACAGTTGGTAAATGGACCCTCATACCGGGGTCTCTCGCCATCCTCCAACAGAGATGCTACATTTCTTACCATCGGGAGTTCATTTATCCCTATGCCTAGTTCTAGACATTCTCTTTTGTCGTGTAGCACATGATATTTATGCCATTTTAGCTTACGGATGAAGAGGTGAAGATCCTTAGTCCAAATGAAGGGGTCAAAACTAGTGGTTGGTACATATGAGAGCCCCCGGCCTAAGACCCTCACCTGTGCATCCGTAAGTCTCTCACTAGACAAATTAATCACCTGCAAGTCACCTGTGTCATTAGGGGTCATTGGCGATTCTCTTTGGTTCTGAGTGGCTAAGGGTCCCTGTTGTCCCGATTGGTATCCCCAGAAAAAGGAGCCATATGTAAGGCAGAGGATGATTCTCCAGACCATTCTGAGTTCTTATATTGGTTCCTCCCTGTGCCCATTTTTCCTCTAGTAGAGCCACTACCCCGGCGATTTCTGGGGTTACCCTTACCACGTTTGCCTGACTGAGTGTAGGTCCTATCTGTATCACCTTGATCAGTATCTGAGGATGACACCTCGGTTTCAGTGTCCCTTGTTGTTACAGATTTAGTTAGAACACTATAGGCACGGTTTTCCCTAAACTCTTGAAGATCACGGATAAATTGAGCGTGTTTGCGATCCTTTAGCTGATACTGGAATCGTTCTATAGTGTTTTTAGCTTGTGTCTCTTTAGCCTGAAAATCAGGGTCCTCCTTGAACTTAAGGACTATGTCCTTTTGTTCCTTCAATTTACTCTCGGCTATTTTTAGATTAGCTTTCTCTTCCTCGAGCAAAATCTGGATAAACTTTAGAGACGTATTCGTCGCTTCAGTCTCCAACTTTTTTAGAACCGCTGGAGTCCTCAGCCTACTTGCTGGGAGAACTGGGATTCGGAGCCCCCTAGGCACAATTTGATGTTTTAAATAACTCTCGAATCCCTGGATCTCCCAGAAAGAGACTGCGTATTGTTTGTAGCAGGTGATCAGATCATGGAGTGCAATTTTTAAGGAAGGCGTGAATTTAGTTTGTGTGAAAACTCGTTCCGAGAAAACCTCCCTAGCTTCACATAACCATTCAGCCAAATTCGGTGTACCAGATACAAAGCTAGCCATCACTGAAAATTACAAATACCATAGAGCTTGCTATTAGAATGCAATGCCTGCAAGGGGCAAGAATAGACTCCCAGCAATATATGAAATAATAAAGGGGATAAATCTTTATACACTCACTGTGCCGTGGATATTTTCCAGAAAACCTAAAGAGGAAAGCACATAGAGAAAAGCCCCTATCAGTAACTGTCCAGCTGGTAACTGTAAAGAAGAAACACTCTTCCGCAGTATGCGGCTACTCACAGTTCCAGTCTGCCGATATCCGTGATCCCAGGACGGTGCGCTATTACCCGCAGTGGCGGGGAGCCTTGCAGTAAGTGCCGGCTGCTAATGCTCTTCCGTACCTGGGATCACGGCGTGTGACGTCTTATGCGCTGGCCGAGCCGCACGTCACTTCCGCCGCGTCCCTGATTGACGTCATAGGGGCCGGCGATTATCGTGCAGTGCGCGGTCAGGTGACGGCCGCAATGAAAACAAAAGAATCATGTGATTACGGCTATGGTAAACACTCTTATAACCTGGTATATTCATAATGGCTAGCTGTTTGAAGGAAAGGAGGAACTAGTGGGATAGAGGTTAAGTATGTAACCTAAAACTATTCATAAATATATATTTAATAAGCAATACTACGGAGATGCCTTATGCATATATAACAGGTGCATAGAAAAACCTGCCTATGCATAAATCAGACCATAGGAGTGTATACATACATAATGAGAAGTCTAGGTACCCTAAATGACTGGGCACTATTGCCATAATTCATTGGTAACTCCCATAATTATATTAATACAAACTGATCCGAGGCAACATATCAGCATACATATAGAGTTTTAGCATAGCCAAAGGCAAAGGGCATGGGTATAGATACCCTGGATGCTCGGAAGAGGTTAGACTCCGCGGACGAGGCCTAAATAATTGAACCTTATATTAACTGAGGCTCAATTATAGTATAGTATAATCTAATGGGGTACCCCCCGAAAGGGGGACACTAGATAGGCTACATGACAAGAGGATAGCGGGGGCCTAGGGAACCTACCTTCCCCTGCGCTAGTTCTATAACCCTAGTGCTTAGGCAGGACTATAATTGAGCCTCAGTTAATATAAGGTTCAATGATTTAGGCCTCGTCCGCGGAGTCTAACCTCTTCCGAGCATCCAGGGTATCTATACCCATGCCCTTTGCCTTTGGCTATGCTAAAACTCTATAAGTATGCTGATATGTTGCCTCGGACCAGTTTATATTAATATAATTATGGGAGTTACCAATGAATTATGGCAATAGTGCCCAGCCATTTAGGGTACCTAGACTTCTCATTATGTATGTATACACTCCTATGGTCTGATTTATGCATAGGCAGGTTTTTCTATGCACCTGTTATATATGCATAAGGCATCTCCGTAGTATTGCTTATTAAATATATATTTATGAATAGTTTTAGGTTACATACTTAACCTCTATCCCGCTAGTTCCTCCTTAATTTGCTTCAAACATCTAGCCATTATGAATATACCAGGTTATAAGAGTGTTTACCATAGCCGTAATCACATGATTCTTTTGTTTTCATTGCGGCCGTCACCTGACCGCGCGCTGCACGATAATCGCCGGCCCCTATGACGTCAATCAGGGGTGCGGCGGAAATGACGCGCGGCTCGGCCAGCGCATAAGACGTCACACGCCGTGATCCCAGGTACGGAAGCGCATTAGCAGCCGGCACTTACTGCAAGGCTCCCCGCCACTGCGGGTAATAGCGCACCGTCCTGGGATCACGGATATCGGCAGACTGGAACTGTGAGTAGCCGCATACTGCGGAAGAGTGTTTCTTCTTTACAGGTACCAGCTGGACAGTTACTGATAGGGGCTTTTCTCTATGTGCTTTCCTCTTTAGGTTTTCTGGAAAATATCCACGGCACAGTGAGTGTATGCTCCGCATGAATTGCTCATGTGTTTTATTATGCTTGGAGCACATAAATGACACCGGTACCTTTCTGTTGTGCTTTCTTCGGAGGTGGCCTGATACAGACAGTCCTTGCCGTGATCTCTTAGTTACATTGGTTTATTTATTTATAGGGTGCTCTTAGTACCGCAATTCTAAGGTATTTCAAGCTTTGTCTTTTGTCTCTCCTGATGACGCCATATCATTAGTGGCAGAAACGCGTTGAGAGCGACACCCTGTATGCTTGATATTGTTTCTGGAGTAAGATCCATATCGTAACCAGAACATTTATATTTATTCGTTTGGGTTATTTGAGCACTAATTTTTTGGCGACGATTTTAACTTTGTAAAATTAAAAGTTAAGTATTACATGCACCTCCCCTGGGATTTTATTTGATTTATCCCCTTTATTATTTCATATATTTCTGGGAGTCTATTCTTGCCCCTTGCAGGCATTGCATTCTAATAGCAAGCTCTATGGTATTTGTAATTTTCAGTGATGGCTAGCTTTGTATCTGGTACACCGAATTTGGCTGAATGGTTATGTGAAGCTAGGGAGGTTTTCTCGGAACGAGTTTTCACACAAACTAAATTCACTCCTTCCTTAAAAATTGCACTCCGTGATCTGATCACCTGCTACAAACAATACGCAGTCTCTTTCTGGGAGATCCAGGGATTTGAGAGTTATTTAAAACATCAAATTGTGCCTAGGGGGCTCCGAATCCCAGTTCTCCCAGCAAGTAGGCTGAGGACTCCAGTGGTTCTAAAAAAGTGGGAGACTGAAGCGACGAATACGTCTCTAAAGTTTATCCAGATTTTGCTCGAGGAAGAGAAAGCTAATCTAACAATAGCCGAGAGCAAATTGAAGGAACAAAAGGACATAGTCCTTAAGTTCAAGGAGGACCCTGATTTTCAGGCTAAAGAGACACAAGCTAAAAACACTATAGAACGATTCCAGTATCAGCTAAAGGAGCGCAAACACGTGCAATTTATCCGTGATCTTCAAGAGTTTAGGGAAAACCGTGCCTATAGTGTTCTAACTAAATCTGTAACAACAAGGCACACTGAAACCGAGGTGTCATCCTCAGATACTGATCAAGGTGATACAGATAGGACCTACACTCAGTCAGGCAAACGTGGTAAGGGTAACCCCAGAAATCGCCGGGGTAGAGGCTCTACTAGAGGAAAAACGGGCACAGGGAGGAACCAATATAAGAACTCAGAATGGTCTGGAGAATCATCCTCTGCCTCACATATGGCTCCTTTTTCTAGGGATACCAATCGGGACAACAGGGACCCTTAGCCACTCAGAACCAAAGAGAATCGCCAATGACCCCTAATGACACAGGTGACTTGCAGGTGATTAATTTGTCTAGTGAGAGACTTACGGATGCACAGGTGAGGGTCTTAGGCCGGGGGCTCTCATATGTACCAACCACTAGTTTTGACCCCTTCATTTGGACTAAGGATCTTCACCTCTTCATCCGTAAGCTAAAATGGCATAAATATCATGTGCTACGCGACAAAAGAGAATGTCTAGAACTAGGCATAGGGATAAATGAACTCCCGATGGTAAGAAATGTAGCATCTCTGTTGGAGGATGGCGAGAGACCCCGGTATGAGGGTCCATTTACCAACTGTAAAAACAGAAATAAAACCTTTCCACCTGTGAGTGAAACAAATTGCTTGGATGTCTTCCTTGAACTGGTATCCCGTGATATTAAAGCCTTATCCTTTCCCCCCTTGTCAGCAAACAGGAAGAATCTTTCCAACAAGGAACATGTTGCCATTAAACAGCTGCGGCGTAAAGATAACTTAGTTATCAAGTCTGCTGACAAGGGGGGAAACATTGTAGTCATGGATCGTGACAAATATATTCTCATGTGTAAAAAACTATTGGATGACAGGTCCACTTATGAGATATTGAATGGTGACCCCACTAATAGGTATAAAAAAGAATTATTGGAGATTGTAGCCCTGGCCAAAACGGATCGCCTGCTAAGTGATCAGGAGTGTGAGTTTTTGATACCACAGAATCCTATTGTCCCGACCTTCTATGCCTTGCCTAAAGTCCGCAAGGGAACTACACCTCTTAAAGGGCCTCCTATTGTGGCAGGCATAGGAGGTCTGGGACAAAATATAGGAATCTATATCGACAAGGTGCTAAGGCACTTTGTCATGGCGTTACCATCATATATACAGGATACTACGGACCTACTTAAACGATTGGAGGGAATTGTTGTAGACAGAAACACGCTATTGACCAGCATTGATGTTGAATCTCTGTATTCAGCGATTCCACATGAGGTGGGCCTATCAGCTATAGCATATTATTTGTCTTTTAGGGACATCAATATGCAGGCCCACAACGAACTGGTGCTTAAATTGATGCGGTTTGTATTGACGCACAATTACTTCCTATTTAACGGTACTTATTTCCACCAGCTCAGGGGTACGGCGATGGGGAGCCCATGACCCTGGGCTGGTGGGAGACCACCGTAGTTTTTGCAGATACAAGGGAACATTTTAGTGAATCTGCCCTGGTATGGGCTAGATTCATAGATGATGTCCTTATTATGTGGCAGGGTACAGCCCAGGCCTTTCAGGACTTTATCAAATCCCTAAATAACAATGGACTAGGGCTTTTCTTCACTTTTGAGATAAAGGAGAAATGCCTAGCTTTCTTGGATATAATGATTTACAAACAGGATAGTGGTACCTTGCGGACCACCGTGCATAGAAAAGCCACTGCCACCAATAGCCTCCTGAGGTGGGAGAGCTGCCACCCGGGACCCCTTAAACGGGGTATCCCGCAGGGACAGTATCTCCGCCTCAGGAGGAATTGCTAAGAGAGGTGTGACTTCGTGGAGGAGGCTGGTAAACTTCGTACACGGTTCAAAAATAGAGGCTATCCCTCGCACGTTCTCTCAGCAGCATACCAACATGCACTTGCTACACCCAGGGAATCATTACTTATACCCCGACCGAGGGAAGACCAGTTAGGGGGGACTACGAGAGTAATAGCGACATTTGATCAAGGGTCCACCAAAATGCGTGAGATCCTTAATAGACATTGGGATATACTCAGAATGGACCCTGATATACGTGACAAAATCCCAGAGGTACCCCTACTGACTTTTAGGAGAGGTCGCAACTTAGGTGACATACTTACACAAAGCCATCTACCACCGAGGTCATTGGGAAACACCTGGTTAGAACAAAGACCTAGACAATCGGGGTGTTTTCCATGTGGACACTGTAAGGCCTGCATTAACATCAGCAGGTCTCAGATATTTGTCAATGAATCCACTGGAGAACAGTTCAGATTGAGAGAGTTTATCAAGTGCTCTACAGTATCGGTGATCTATCTAGCTACCTGTCCATGTGGTAAAAAATACGTGGGCAAGACCAGGAGAGCATTCGAGACCAGGATTCTTGAACATCTGGGGGATATCCGACATCGGAGGGATAAGCCCCTTGCAAGGCACATCAATGACTCTCACCAGGGCCGGACAGATAATCTAAAATTCATGGGTATAGAAAAAGTTTGGCCATCACCAAGAGGAGGGGATTTGGACCGTGTACTCCTACAAAGGGAGTGCAGGTGGATTTACAAATTGGACACCTGTACTCCATCTGGCCTGAATGAACAGGTCAATTATGCTAGTTTTTTGTAGATGGACTTGGGGGTAGCCCCCGTTCTTGGTGACTATAGGCAGCTAGTGGAGGCTTTAGTAAGCCTAAAGTCAGTGTCACCAATTTCTAGGGACCTATTAGGCAAGTAGGAGGATCGGGAGCAGGCCCGCCCTTATTAGGGCGGTATTCCCTGCCTAGGCACTAGGGTTATAGAACTAGCGCAGGGGAAGGTAGGTTCCCTAGGCCCCCGCTATCCTCTTGTCATGTAGCCTATCTAGTGTCCCCCTTTCGGGGGGTACCCCATTAGATTATACTATACTATAATTGAGCCTCAGTTAATATAAGGTTCAATGATTTAGGCCTCGTCCGCGGAGTCTAACCTCTTCCGAGCATCCAGGGTATCTATACCCATGCCCTTTGCCTTTGGCTATGCTAAAACTCTAAATGTATGCTGATATGTTGCCTCGGACCAGTTTGTATTAATATAATTATGGGAGTTACCAATGAATTATGGCAATAGTGCCCAGTCATTTAGGGTACCTAGACTTCTCATTATGTATGTATACACTCCTATGGTCTGATTTATGCATAGGCAGGTTTTTCTATGCACCTGTTATATATGCATAAGGCATCTCCGTAGTATTGCTTATTAAATATATATTTATGAATAGTTTTAGGTTACATACTTAACCTCTATCCCGCTAGTTCCTCCTTAATTTTCTTCAAACATCTAGCCATTATGAATATACCAGGTTATAAGATTGTTTACCATAGCCGTAATCACATGATTCTTTTGTTTTCATTGCGGCCGTCACCTGACCGCGCGCTGCACGATAATCGCCGGCCCCCATGACGTCAATCAGGGGCGCGGCGGAAGTGACGTCACACGCCGTGATCCCAGGTACGGAAGCGCATTAGCAGCCGGCACTTACTGCAAGGCTCCCCGCCACTGCGGGTAATAGCGCACCGCCCTGGGATCACGGATATCGGCAGACTGGAACTGTGAGTAGCCGCATACTGCGGAAGAGTGTTTCTTCTTTACAGGTACCAGCTGGACAGTTACTGATAGGGGCTTTTCTCTATTTGCTTTCCTCTTTAGGTTTTCTGGAAAATATCCACGGCACAGTGAGTGTATGCTCCGCATGAATTGCTCATGTGTTTTATTATGCTTGGAGCACATAAATGACACCGGTACCTTTCTGTTGTGCTTTCTTTGCAGGTGGCCTGATACAGACAGTCCTTGCCGTGATCTCTTAGTCACATTGGTTTATTTATTTATAGGGTGTCTTAGTACCACAACTCTAAGGTATTTCAAGCTTTGTCTTTTGTCTCTCCTGATGACGCCATATCATTAGTGGCAGAAACGCGTTGAGAGCGACACCCTGTATGCTAGATATTGTTTCTGGAGTAAGATCCATATCGTAACCAGAACATTTATATTTATTCGTTTGGGTTATTTGAGCACTAATTTTTTGGTGACGATTTTAACTTTGTAAAATTAAAAGTTAAGTATTACATGCACCTCCCCTGGGATTTTATTTGATTTATCAACTTTATTATTTGAATTTCTTTTCTGCCTGACAACAGTGCTCTCTGCTGACACCTCTGTACGTGTCAGGAACTGTCAGGTTAGAAGCAAATCCCCATAGAAAACCTCCTGTTCTGGACAGTCCTGACATGGACAGAGGTGTCAGCAGAGAGCACTGTTGTCAGGCAGAAAAGAAATTCACAAATGTCTCTATAGTATATCTGTAGTATACAGCAGCTGATGAGTACTAGAAGGGTTAAGATTTTTAAATAGAAGTAATTTACAAATCTGTTTAACTTTCTGGCACCAGTTGATTTGCTTCCACTGGAATTCCCCTTTAAGTAATGTAATAGACAGACCCCTAATATTCAAGGACTCTATAGGGACAGGGACGATTCCCCAGGACTGGCACATAGCAAATGTGGTGCTAATATTTAAAATGGAGTGAAAAAGTGACCCCGGGAATTATAGGCCTGTTGTCACGATTCGGCTAGCTGGATGTGGATCCTCTGTGTCAGCGAGGGATTGGCGTGGACCGTGTCGGTGGATCGGTTCTAAGATGCTACTGGTATTCACCAGAGCCCGCCGCAAAGCGGGATGGTCTTGCTGCGGCACCGGCA
Organism: Hyla sarda; assembly: GCF_029499605.1. NCBI lineage: Eukaryota > Metazoa > Chordata > Amphibia > Anura > Hylidae > Hyla > Hyla sarda. Next base: position 126,451,754 of record NC_079193.1, read on the forward strand.
ACGGCTCAACCTCGCTGACTGCTGAGAAGGCGTGGGACAGAAGGACTAGGCAGAGGCAAGGTCAGACGTAGCAGAAGGTCGGGGCAGGCGGCAAGGTTCGTAGTCAATGTGGATAGCAGAAGATCTGGAACACAGGCTTTGGACAACACTAAACGCTTTCACTGGCACAAGGCAACAAGATCCGGCAAGGAAGTACAGGGGAAGTGAGGTAATATAGCCAGGGAGCAGGTGGAAGCTAATTAGGCTGATTGGGCCAGGCACCAATCATTGGTGCACTGGCCCTTTAAATCTTAGAGAGCTGGCACGCGCGCGCCCTAAGGAGCGGAGCCGCGCGCGCCAGGACATGACAGCCGGGGGCCGGGACAGGTGAGTGACTTGGGATGCCATTCGCGAGCGGGCGCGCCCCGCTATGCGAATCGCATCCCCGCCGGCAGTGTCAGTGCAGCGCTCCCGGTCAGCGGGTCTGCGGGTCAGCGGGTCTCCTGGTCAGCGGCGTAACAGTACCCCCCCCCTTAGGTCTCCCCCTTTTTTTGTCCGACAATTGCTTCACGTGGGACGAGGACACTGGGAGCGGTTGTAGGGTTTCGTCATAAAATGCAGGTAGTTCAGCAGGAGTGGGAATGGGGAGGGAGGGCAGAGGGTGAAGCTTGGCACGAGGCAGAGTGTTACCAGGACAGGGGCTATGAGGAGGCAAAGCATAGTCCTGATAGGCTTTGGGGAGACCAGGTGTAGGAGGAGGCACCGAGGCTTGCCTGACGGGACTGGGAGGAGACGTGAGGCATTTCTTGCGGCAAGCAGGGCCCCAATTCTTGATCTCCCCGGTGGTCCAGTCAAGGGTGGGAGAATGATGCTGGAGCCATGGCAGACCGAGGAGGACTTCAGAGGTACAGTTGGGAAGGACAAACAATTCAATCTTTTCGTGATGGGGTCCAATGCACATTAAGAGGGGTTCTGTGCGGTAACGCACAGTGCAGTCCAATTTAACTCCGTTGACCGAGGAAATGTAGAGCGGCTTGATGAGACGGGTCACCAGGATGCAGAACTTATTCACCAAAGAGGCCAGAATAAAATTTCCAGAAGAACCAGAGTACAAGAAGGCCGCGGCAGAGAAGGAAGAGTTGGCAGAAGGAGAAATCCGCATGGGCACAGTGAGACATGGAGAAGCAGACTTCGTACCAAGAGACCCCACACCCACGTGAGCTGGGTGCGTGCGTGCGTTTCCCAGACGTGGAGGGCGAATAGGGCAATCCACCAAGAAGTGTTCGGTACTGGCGCAGTACAGACATAAATTGTTATCCCTACGGCGAGTCCTCTCTTCAAGGGTCAGGCGAGACCGATCCACTTGCATAGCCTCCTCGGCGGGAGGCACAGGGGTAGATTGCAAAGAATACTGTGAGAGAGGTGCCCAGAGATCAAGGTCTTTTTCCTGGCGGAGCTCCTGGTGTCTCTCAGAAAAACGCATGTCAATGCGGGTGGCCAAATAGATAAGTTCTTGCAGGTTGGCAGGAATCTCTTGTGCGGCCAGCACATCCTTGATGTTACTGAATAGGCCTTTTTTAAAGGTCGCGCAGAGAGCCTCTTTATTCCAAGATAATTCGGAAGCGAGAGTACGAAATTGGATGGCGTACTCGCCTACAGAAGAATTACCCTGGACCAGGTTCAGCAGGGCAGTCTCGGCAGAAGAAGCTCAGGCTGGTTCCTCGAAGACACTGCAGACTTCAGCGAAGAAGGACTGGACAGTGGCTGTGGCAGGATCATTGCGGTCCCAGAGCGGTGTGGCCCAAGACAAAGCCTTTCCAGATAGAAGACTCACTACGAACGCCACCTTAGACCGTTCTGAAGGAAATTGGTCCGACAACATCTCCATATGCAGGGAACATTGAGACAAGAAGCCACGGCAGAGTCAGGAGTCCCCATCAAACTTGTCCGGCAGGGACAAGCGGAGGCTAGGAGCGGCCAGCTGGCGGAGGAGATGGTTGCTGCTGTAGCAGTGGCAGAAGTTGCTGTAACGTGGCGGTCAACTGCGACAGCTGCTGTCCTTGTTGGGCAATTTGCTGCGATTGCTGGGCGACCACCGTGGGTAGATCAGCGAGACTTGACAGCGGCACCTCAGCGGGATCCATGGCCGGATCTACTGTCACGATTCGGCTAGCTGGATGTGGATCCTCTGTGTCTGCGAGGGATTGGCGTGGACCGTGTCGGTGGACCGGTTCTAAGATGCTACTGGTATTCACCAGAGCCCGCCGCAAAGCGGGATGGTCTTGCTGCGTCGGTAGCAACCAGGTCGTATCCACCGGCAACGGCTACACCTCGCTGACTGCTGAGAAGGCGTGGGACAGAAGGACTAGGCAGAGGCAAGGTAAGACGTAGCAGAAGGTCGGGGCAGGCGGCAAGGTTCGTAGTCAATGTGGATAGCAGAAGATCTGGAACACAGGCTTTGGACAACACTAAACGCTTTCACTGGCACAAGGCAACAAGATCCGGCAAGGAAGTGCAGGGGAAGTGAGGTAATATAGCCAGGGAGCAGGTGGAAGCTAATTAGGCTGATTGGGCCAGGCACCAATCATTGGTGCACTGGCCCTTTAAATCTTAGAGAGCTGGCGCGCGCGCGCCCTAAGGAGCGGAGCCGCGCGCGCCAGGACATGACAGCCGGGGGCCGGGACAGGTGAGTGACTTGGGATGCCATTCGCGAGCGGGCGCGTCCCGCTAAGCGAATCGCATCCCCGCCGGCAGTGTCAGTGCAGCGCTCCCGGTCAGCGGGTCTGACCGGGGCGCTGCAGAGAGAGAAACGCGAGCGCTCCGGGGAGGAGCAGGGACCCAGAGCGCTCGGCGTAACACCTGTCAGTTTAACCTCCATTGTATGAAAATTGTTCGAGGGTTATCTAAGAGATGCTATTTTGAAGTATCTTGATAAAAATAAATGTATGACTTCATATCAGCATGGGTTTATGAGGGATCGATCCTGTCAAACTAACCTGATCAGCTTTTATGAGGAGGTGAGCTCCAGACTGGACATGGGGGAATCGCTGGATGTTGTGTATCTGGATTTTTCTAAAGCATTTGACACAGTGCTGCCTAAAAGGTTGGTGCATAAAATGAGAAGGATTGGGCTGGGGGAAATGTGTGCAAGTGGGTAAGTAACTGGCTCAGTGAGAGGAAACAGGGTGGTTATTAATTTTACTTATTCTGATTTGGTGACTGTTACTAGTGGGGTACCACAGGGGTCAGTTTTGGGTCCTATTCTATTTAATATATTTATAAATGACCTTGTCGAGGGATTGTATAGTAAAATAACAATCTTTGCCGATGAGACTAAACTCTGCAAAGTGGTTAACACAATAGAGGACAGTGTACTGTTACAAATGGATCTGGATAGATTGGAGGTTTGGACTGGGAAGTGGCAGATGAGGTTCAGCACTGATAAATGTAAGGTTATGCACATGGAGAGGAAAAATCCAGGCTGGGATTATGTATTAAATGGGAGAACACTTGGGACGACTGACATGGAAAAGTATTTAGGAGTCTTAGTTAACAATAAATTTAACTATAGTGACCAGTGTCAGACATCTGCTGTCCGGAGAGTAATAACATTACATGTTATGGATACTAGATTTAAAGGGACTGAATGTTGATCCAGGGATTTATTACAATTGCCATATTTGGAGTCAGGATGGAATTTTTACCTCTAGTATGAGATTTTTTTTTGCCTTTCTCCGGATCAACTCAGTAGGGACTCATTAGGGATATAGGTTGAACTTGATGGACTCTGGTCTTTTTTCAACCTTATAAACTATGTAATAATAGAAAAACTGTATAAATTGGGTATCGTATTTATTGCATTGAGATACAGAATTAAATGAACATATCTTTTTTTACCATAAAGTACAATGTGTAAAAACGAACACACATCCCCCAAAAGTTGCTAAATTTTGGTTAACTCTTTCTCTAAAATAAATGGTGTCATTACAAAGTACAATTGGTCATGCAAAAAACAAGCCCTCATATGGGTCTGTAGGGGAGAAATAAAAAAGCTATGACTCTTAGAAGGCGAGGAGGAAAAGCAAAAACGCAACATTGGAAATTTCCTGTGTCCTTATAGCCAAAATGGGCCTTCAGGGGTCAACACTGGAGTGCCGAATGGGGGATCAGCACAGGAATGGAGGCAGAGGTAAATAAAACTTTTTTTTTTCAATGGACAGTCTGAATTGGAAAAGGGTTGACAAAAACCTGGGCTCCACCACAAACTTGTTAGTCGCTGTGGGGACCTGGCGCAGAGGAATTGACAAGCTTTGGTTTACAAGATTAATGAGGCATTGGGTTAAGAGATTAATTAGTAGGGTAGGGCCACACATTATTTGACACATGCACATATGCTGTAAACACTTCTTCTTTGTTCAGCAGTGTATTTAATGATCCATATTTTCTTCAAGCAACTCATCAGCTGTTCATGTGTTCTTTGTTTTAATAAAGACAGTCACTCCCGAAGCACACACTGATTGCTAAATTCAATAAAAACCATTTCAGGTATTAATCGGTATAGATTTTACTGGCACTGACATCTGCAGTGCGTTTAAAAGATGTACGCTGTTAAATACTGGATATGCCCTGTGTGAATCTACATTAAGTTCAATCTTATAATTACAGTTAAAAGTGACAAAATATTTAATGTCCACACAATATTTACAGCCAATTATTTCAGCTGTATAAAAAAAGTTTGCTTTTCTTGAAAAAAAAAAGAAAATAGCTGGAAATAAATTCTTTAGCTATTTTTGCAGAAAAACTGGTGCCAAAAAGTTAAACAGATTTGTAAATGACTTCTATTAAAAAATCTTAATCCTTCCAGTACTTATTAGCTGCGGAATACTACAGAGGAAATTCTTTTCTTTTTGGAACACAGTGCTCTCTGCTGACATCACGAGCACAGTTCTCTCTGCTGACATCTCTCTCCATTTTAGGGACTGTCCAGAGCAGCATATGTTTGCTATGGGGATTTCCAAAGGAAAATGAAAATGTAATAATATTCTCACTTTTTTAGCATGGTAAATTGCATCCAGCACACATATAGCTCATTTGATAATGCACAACTATGGCCAACATTTATCATTGTCTTTAGACCGTTTGTTGTGTCTAGAAAAGCCCAAAAAAAGGTGCAAGCAGGATTTCTTTGAGCCTTTTTTTTGCGCCTTTTGGTTTACACATTTCTGCTGATTTTGAGTTGTAATCCACTGTGAAGTGTAAAATTTCAGAGAATGTGACCTGCACAAAATTTATGAAATGCTCTGTGACAATTTAATAAATTTGGTGCTCCTACACATTACCAGCACACAAAAATAGGTGTAGAAAAATGCTTCACTTACACCTACAATGAGGAATGCCCCCCTATGTGTATAACATTTCCAGAAAACAAGTTAACCTTGTTAAGTTTGCACATGGTAACTGTTACGCCGAGCGCTCCGGGTCCCCGCTCCTCCCCGGAGCGCTCGCTACACTCTCGCTACTGCAGCGCTCCGGTCAGATCCACTGACCCGGTGCGCTGCGATACCGCCTCCAGACGGGATGAGATTCGCGATGCGGGTGGCGCCCGCTCGCGATGCGCACCCCGGCTCCCGTACCTGACTCGCTCTCCGTCGGTCCTGTCCCGGCGCGCGCGGCCCCGCTCCCTAGGGCGCGCGCGCGCCGGGTCTCTGCGATTTAAAGGGCCACTGCGCCGCTGATTGGTGCAGTGGTTCTAATTAGTGTGTTCACCTGTGCACTCCCTATGTATACCTCACTTCCCCTGCACTCCCTCGCCGGATCTTGTTGCCATTGTGCCAGTGAAAGCGTTTCCTTGTGTGTTCCTAGCCTGTGTTCCAGACCTCCTGCCGTTGCCCCTGACTACGATCCTTGCTGCCTGCCCCGACCTTCTGCTACGTCCGACCTTGCTTCTGTCTACTCCCTTGTACCGCGCCTATCTTCAGCAGTCAGAGAGGTTGAGCCGTTGCTAGTGGATACGACCTGGTCACTACCGCCGCAGCAAGACCATCCCGCTTTGCGGCAGGCTCTGGTGAACACCAGTAGTGACTTAGAACCGGTCCACTAGCACGGTCCACGCCAATCCCTCTCTGGCACAGAGGATCCACCTCCTGCCAGCCGGCATCGTGACAGTAGATCCGGCCATGGATCCCGCTGAAGTTCCTCTGCCAGTTGTCGCCGACCTCACCACGGTGGTTGCCCAGCAGTCACAACAGATAGCGCAACAAGGCCACCAGCTGTCTCAACTGACCGTGATGCTACAGCAACTACTACCACAGCTTCAGCAATCATCTCCTCCGCCAGCTCCTGCACCTCCTCCGCAGCGAGTGGCCGCTTCAGGCCTACGACTATCCTTGCCGGATAAATTTGATGGGGACTCTAAACTTTGCCGTGGCTTTCTTTCTCAATGTTCCCTGCACTTGGAGATGATGTCGGACCAGTTTCCTACTGAAAGGTCTAAGGTGGCTTTCGTAGTCAGCCTTCTGTCTGGAAAAGCTCTGTCATGGGCCACACCGCTCTGGGACCGCAATGACCCCGTCACTGCCTCTATACACTCCTTCTTCTCGGAAATTCGAAGTGTCTTTGAGGAACCTGCCCGAGCCTCTTCTGCTGAGACTGCCCTGCTGAACCTGGTCCAGGGTAATTCTTCCGTTGGCGAGTACGCCGTACAATTCCGTACTCTTGCTTCAGAACTATCCTGGAATAATGAGGCCCTCTGCGCGACCTTTAAAAAAGGCCTATCCAGCAACATTAAAGATGTTCTGGCCGCACGAGAAGTCCCTGCTAATCTACATGAACTCATTCATCTAGCCACTCGCATTGACATGCGTTTTTCCGAAAGGCGTCAGGAGCTCCGCCAGGATATGGACTTTGTTCGCACGAGGCGTTTTTTCTCCCCGGCTCCTCTCTCCTCTGGTCCCCTGCAATCCGTTCCTGTGCCTCCCGCCGTGCAGGCTATGCAAGTCGACCGGTCTCGCCTGACACCTCAAGAGAGGACACGACGCCGCATGGAGAATCTCTGCCTGTACTGTGCCGGTACCGAACACTTCCTGAAGGATTGTCCTATCCGTCCTCCCCGCCTGGAAAGACGTACGCTGACTCCGCACAAAGGTGAGACAGTCCTTGATGTCAACTCTGCTTCTCCACGTCTTACTGTGCCTGTGCGGATATCGGCCTCTACCTTCTCCTTCTCTACTATGGCCTTCTTGGATTCCGGATCTGCAGGAAATTTTATTTTGGCCTCTCTCATCAACAGGTTCAACATCCCGGTGACCAGTCTCACCAGACCCCTCTACATCAATTGTGTTAACAATGAAAGATTGGACTGTACCATACGTTTCCGCACGGAACCCCTCCTAATGTGCATCGGACCTCATCACGAAAAAATTTAGTTTTTGGTCCTCCCCAATTGCACTTCCGAAATTCTCCTTGGACTACCCTGGCTTCAACACCATTCCCCAACCCTGGATTGGTCCACAGGGGAGATCAAGAGTTGGGGTGCCTCTTGTTTCAAGAACTGCCTTAAACCGGTTCCCAGTACTCCTTGCCGTGACCCTGTGGTTCCCCCTGTAACCGGTCTCCCTAAGGCCTATATGGACTTTGCTGATGTATTTTGCAAAAAACAAGCTGAGACTCTACCTCCTCACAGGCCTTATGACTGTCCTATTGACCTCCTCCCGGGCACTACTCCACCCCGGGGGAGAATTTATCCTCTGTCCGCCCCAGAGACTCTTGCTATGTCTGAGTACATCCAGGAAAATTTAAAAAAGGGCTTTATCCGCAAATCCTCCTCTCCTGCCGGAGCTGGATTTTTCTTTGTGTCTAAAAAAGATGGCTCCCTACGTCCTTGCATTGACTACCGCGGTCTTAACAAAATCACGGTAAAGAACCGCTACCCTCTACCTCTTATCTCTGAACTCTTTGATCGCCTCCAGGGTGCCCACATCTTTACCAAACTGGACTTAAGAGGTGCTTATAATCTCATCCGCATCAGGGAGGGGGATGAATGGAAAACGGCATTTAACACTAGAGATGGACACTTTGAGTATCTGGTCATGCCCTTTGGCCTGTGCAACGCCCCTGCCGTCTTCCAAGACTTTGTTAATGAAATTTTTCGTGATCTCTTATATTCCTGTGTTGTTGTGTATCTGGACGATATCCTGATTTTTTCTGCCAACCTAGAAGAACACCGCCAGCATGTCCGCATGGTTCTTCAGAGACTTCGTGACAATCAACTTTATGCCAAAATGGAGAAATGTCTGTTTGAATGTCAATCTCTTCCTTTCCTAGGATACTTGGTCTCTGGCCAGGGACTACAAATGGATCCAGACAAACTCTCTGCCGTCTTAGATTGGCCACGCCCCTCCGGACTCCGTGCTATCCAACGTTTTTTGGGGTTCGCCAATTATTACAGACAATTTATTCCACATTTTTCCACCATTGTGGCTCCTATCGTGGCTTTAACCAAAAAGAATGCCAATCCTAAGTCATGGCCTCCTCAAGCGGAAGACGCCTTTAAACAGCTCAAGTCTGCCTTTTCTTCTGCTCCCGTGCTCTCCAGACCTGACCCATCTAAACCCTTCCTATTGGAGGTTGATGCCTCCTCAGTAGGAGCTGGAGCGGTTCTTCTACAAAAAAATTCTTCCGGGCATGCTGTTACTTGTGTTTTTTTTTCTAGGACCTTCTCTCCGGCGGAGAGGAACTACTCCATCGGGGATCGAGAGCTACTGGCCATTAAATTAGCACTTGAGGAATGGAGGCATCTGCTGGAGGGATCAAGATTTCCAGTTATTATTTACACCGATCACAAGAATCTCTCCTATCTCCAGTCTGCCCAACGGCTGAATCCTCGCCAGGCCAGGTGGTCTCTGTTCTTTGCCCGATTTAATTTTGAAATTCACTTTCGGCCTGCCGATAAGAACATTAGGGCCGATGCTCTCTCTCGTTCCTCGGATGCCTCGGAAGTAGAGCTCTCTCCGCAACACATCATTCCTCCTGACTGCCTGATCTCCACTTCTCCAGCCTCCATCAGGCAAACTCCTCCAGGGAAGACCTTCGTCTCTCCACGCCAACGCCTCGGAATCCTCAAATGGGGTCATTCCTCCCATCTCGCAGGCCATGCGGGCATCAAGAAATCCGTGCAACTCATCTCTCGTTTCTATTGGTGGCCGACTCTGGAGACGGATGTTGTTGATTTTGTGCGGGCCTGCACTGTCTGTGCCCGGGACAAGACTCCTTGCCAGAAGCCCGCTGGTCTTCTTCATCCTCTGCCTGTCCCCGAACAGCCTTGGTCTCTGATTGGTATGGACTTTATTACAGACTTACCCCCATCCCGTGGCAACACTGTTGTTTGGGTGGTCGTTGATCGATTTTCCAAGATGGCACATTTCATCCCTCTTCCTGGTCTTCCTTCAGCGCCTCAGTTGGCAAAACAATTTTTTGTACACATTTTTCGTCTTCACGGGTTGCCCACGCAGATCGTCTCGGATAGAGGCGTCCAATTCGTGTCAAAATTCTGGAGGGCTCTCTGTAAACAACTCAAGATTAAATTAAACTTTTCTTCTGCTTATCATCCTCAATCCAATGGGCAAGTAGAAAGAATTAACCAGGTCCTGGGTGATTATTTACGGCATTTTGTTTCCTCCCGCCAGGATGACTGGGCAGATCTTCTACCATGGGCCGAATTCTCGTATAACTTCAGAGTCTCTGAATCTTCTTCCAAATCCCCATTTTTCGTGGTGTACGGCCGTCACCCTCTTCCCCCCCTCCCTACTCCCTTGCCCTCTGGTTTGCCCGCTGTGGATGAAATAACTCGTGATCTTTCCACCATATGGAAAGAGACCCAAAATTCTCTCTTACAGGCTTCATCACGCATGAAGAAGTTTGCTGATAAGAAAAGAAGAGCTCCCCCCATTTTTTCTCCCGGAGACAAGGTATGGCTCTCCGCTAAATATGTCCGCTTCCGTGTTCCCAGCTACAAATTGGGACCACGCTATCTTGGTCCTTTCAAAATTTTGTGCCAGATTAATCCTGTCTCTTACAAACTTCTTCTTCCTCCTTCTCTTCGTATTCCTAATGCCTTTCATGTTTCTCTTCTTAAACCACTCATCATCAACCGTTTCTCTCCCAAATTTGTTTCTCCCACTCCTGTTTCCGGCTCCTCGGACATCTTCTCCGTAAAGGAGATACTGGCCTCCAAGAAGGTCAGAGGGAAAACCTTTTTTTTGGTCGATTGGGAGGGCTGTGGTCCTGAAGAGAGATCCTGGGAACCTGAGGACAATATCCTAGACAAAAGTCTGCTCCTCAGGTTCTCAGGTTCCAAGAAGAGGGGGAGACCCAAGGGGGGGGGGGGGGTACTGTTACGCCGAGCGCTCCGGGTCCCCGCTCCTCCCCGGAGCGCTCGCTACACTCTCGCTACTGCAGCGCTCCGGTCAGATCCACTGACCCGGTGCGCTGCGATACCGCCTCCAGCCGGGATGCGATTCGCGATGCGGGTGGCGCCCGCTCGCGATGCGCACCCCGGCTCCCGTACCTGACTCGCTCTCCGTCGGTCCTGTCCCGGCGCGCGCGGCCCCGCTCCCTAGGGCGCGCGCGTGCCGGGTCTCTGCGATTTAAAGGGCCACTGCGCCGCTGATTGGCGCAGTGGTTCTAATTAGTGTGTTCACCTGTGCACTCCCTATGTATACCTCACTTCCCCTGCACTCCCTCGCCGGATCTTGTTGCCATTGTGCCAGTGAAAGCGTTTCCTTGTGTGTTCCTAGCCTGTGTTCCAGACCTCCTGCCGTTGCCCCTGACTACGATCCTTGCTGCCTGCCCCGACCTTCTGCTACGTCCGACCTTGCTTCTGTCTACTCCCTTGTACCGCGCCTATCTTCAGCAGTCAGAGAGGTTGAGCCGTTGCTAGTGGATACGACCTGGTCACTACCGCCGCAGCAAGACCATCCCGCTTTGCGGCGGGCTCTGGTGAACACCAGTAGTGACTTAGAACCGGTCCACTAGCACGGTCCACGCCAATCCCTCTCTGGCACAGAGGATCCACCTCCTGCATCGTGACAGTAACACTGCAAACCAGTGATTTCCTTTTTACCTGACCTCATTCTGCTGTGTAATATTACTTTCAGTTTGTTAAACAGCTTTCTTTCAACTCACCTAGAAGCAATTTATTTAACATTTTACAACCCCACTAATTGACATTTACTTGGTTTTGGACAGTTAAAAAGAGGGAACGGCCATGAAGAAATCATAATGGTATATTCATTTATGCATTCATGTATTCATTAATATTTTTATTTTGAAAAGGGGTTTAATACCTCTACAATTTAGCTAAAATATAGGTACAATTTATTACAATTTTGTAGAGGGATTAACACCTTAAGGACCAATACAAGTAAACATGTATCCCCCTGAAAGACCAGGCCTGTTTTTTTCAAATCGGGGATGTCTGACTTTATTAGAAAATAACTCTGGTAACGTTTTGCCAATCACCATAATTCTGACTTAGTTTTTTTTGTCACAAGTTGTCCTTCATTTACATAGAAAAAGTAAGCCAATATCATTTGTAGGTTTTTTGTACAATGCAAAAAATCATGAAATAAAAAAAAAAAATTAATGTTTTTGCTATTTTAACACTAATAGGTTGCATATATTTATACTTTCTGACTAAATAGTTTATAAAATTTATACTTTTAGATGTCTACTTTATTTTGAAAGCATTTCTTTTGTTTTTAATTAACATTTTAAATGAATTAGAATTAGAAGCAAATTTTGAAAAATGTAAACGTACATCTTTTTTTATATGCTATATAAGATTTGCAGAAATTTAAAGGTGGCAGAACATAGGAAAAAATGACCCCATTTTAAAATCTAGACCCCTCAAGGTATTTGCTAGGGGGTACAGTGAGTATTTTAACACCATGGTTTTTTGGCAGAAATTATTACAAAGTCAGTGTTAAGAATTTGAAATTAGCTTTTTTTACATAAATGCATAATTTGTGGGACATATTTTTTGTACAATGCTTCTGATATTGAAAGAAATACACCCTATATTTTATTGAGGTGCTCGGCCCGTGTTTGGAAATACCCGCTTAGGCCATATTTGGTTCCTTGGTCGCGTGGTAGGACCCAGAAGGAGAGGAGCGCCATTTTGGCTTTCAGGGCATCATTTTAGGCCGAATGGATTATAGGGTGCACTTCATGTCTGCAAAGGGTTTTAACTGCCAGAACCATGCAGAACACCCAAAAGTGACCCCATTTTGGAATCTACACCCCCTAAAGTATTCACCTAGTGAGTACTTTTTGTGTGGCTGGAATGGTTACAAAGTCAGTGGAAAATTTTTAATTTTCTTTTTTCTTTTCACAAATGCATCTTTTGTGGGACATATTTTTTGTTTCAAATAAATTTTTATTGAATTTTCAAGAAATACAAAGAACTAATAAAAATGACATATAACTAAAACAAAAATAACATGTCTGTATATAAACAATAAGTCTCAGACAATCTGAAACATGTTCTAGAATTGAAACAAATGTGTCAAAATTAAGGCTTCAAACGTAAACTGTACCTATTTTGTTACTATCAAGAAGCTACGTATAGATTAGTGAAGCTCGGAAATTCTCTACATATACTACATACAAAATATATATAATGTAGTGGGTGTTAACATCTTAAATATATTGAGCATATTTCAGTTGAGTAGGGATAGAAAATGTGAACAATAAATTTTAAATAACAGTTTATACCATATAATCATACAATCTTACTTGATTTCCGCACTATGCTTCCCCAGGCTCCTCCGTCTCCCTTTATTTCAGAGCACTCGTCTCGTCCGTCCAGGTAAGTATAAACAGTTCGTAAAATATACCAATGTATGTAGTGTTTCATATGCCTTTATTGAAATGTGAGTTCCATTTTTGCCATGCCTCTCTACATGCAATGCCCTTACCTAATTGCCATGCAAAGGTACATTCATATATTCCTGCCGTGGAAACCATTTCCGTGATTTCATTGATATGTGGTATGGTAGCTGTTTTCCAGTTTTTTGCAATGCAACATTTTGTTGTAATCGCTACATGACATAATGGGGTTCTAACGTCGTTGGGAAGGGTGTCTGCACCTATATTTAATAAGAACAACTCAGGTGTCCACAATCTGTCGCTGTGTGTAAGGATTTGGAGTATTGAGTTAAGATCCCTGTGAAATTGTCCCAGTAGTGGACAGTCCCAAAAAATATGTTTGAGCGTACCAATTCCTCCACAACTGCGCCAACAACTGTTTGGGCAGCTAGGGTAGATTAGGTGTAGCTTGGAAGGAGTAAAGTACCATCTAGAAATAATTTTATAATATTGTTCCCTGTGAGAGGAGCAATTAGTATCTAATTTCATCATTTGCATCGCTTTTGACCAAGATTTAGGGGAAATGTTCAAATTTAAATCAGTTTCCCACTTGGTTCTATATGAAAGAGTAGAAGGATGGGAGTCTACATTATAAAAATCATATAAAGGTTTTGTTGGTAGGTCGTTAATCTGTTGCAAGGACAGATCCAACAAGTTGTGTAATATTGTTGGGAAATCATTTTGTTTAGTAGAAAATCTGCTGAAATGTGCTTTAAGATTATTATATATAGGTTTTTCTGTGTCTGGTATGTTGTATTTTCTAGATAGGTATTCAAAAGGTGCTATTGTGTCGCCTATCATAATGTCAGCTACATTTTCAATGTTGAATTTGGTCCATCTCTCTATGGTACCTTTCCTTAAGAACCATTGCAGGGAAGAAAATGGGATATTTTTTGATCTAATTTCAGTGTCTCGTGATATTAAGGATGCATCATGAGTCCAGGAGTGAAGAGTAGCTTGGACTATAGGGTTGGTTTTAATGTTAATATTTTTCATCCTACTCACATTTAAAATAATATCTCTCCAATCTGACACTCCATGAACACCTGATTCCAATTTGGCCCATTTTTTCCTATGTGTGTACGGTTTAAGCCATTCCGTTGATTGATGTAGGAGGATAGATTTGTGATATGCTATAAGGTTTGGAACTGCTAAGCCTCCATGAGATTGTTTTTTCGATAAGAGAAATCTAGACAATCTGGGTTTAGAGTTGCCCCACATGTACTTTCTCATTTGTAGTTGGAGTTTGTTCAAATACAGTTTCGGTATCTTAATTGGTATGTTTCTCAAAAGGTAATGAATTTTGGGGAGTAAGAACATTTTGTATAAGATTATCCTGCCAAACCAACCCCATGGTTGGGATTCTAAGTTCGATATCTCTTTACGGATTGTTTCCATCAAAGGCAAAAAATTAGCTTTAACAATAGTTGAGAGAGATTTGGTTATCTTTATGCCTAGATATGTAATTTCTGAATCTGTCCATTGATACGGGTAAAGTTTTTTTAATGGTGCACATCTACCTGCGGATATGTTTAAATTTAAAACGTGTGACTTGGAGTGGTTAACCTTATGTTGTGATACAAATCCATACTCATCTAGTTCCGCTTGTACTGCTATCAAAGTAGATTCTGGTTCGGTCAATAACAAGAGAATATCATCTGCGAATAGGCTTATCTTACTTTCTCCTCCTGGGTGTGACATGCCCTTAATTTGCTGGTTAAGTCTGATACGATTCGCTAACGGTTCAATAGCTAATACAAATAATAATGGTGAAAGTGGGCATCCTTGTCTAGTTCCGTTATTAATCTCAAATGGATCTGACATAAGGCCATTAACTTTAACTCTAGCCACCGGCTTGCTATACATTGAAAATATGGCATTAATAAAGGGTGTAGGGATCGCAAATGCATTTAGCGTTTCTTTTAAATAAGTCCAATTAACTCTATCAAATGCTTTTTCAGCATCTAATGATAGTAATAGGGAAGGGGTTCTGTTTTTTTCTGTCAGCGCTACCAAATTGAGTACACGTCGTGTTGCGTCAAATGTTTGTCGTCCACTCGTGAAACCTGTTTGGTCTGAGTCCGTGAGCAGTGGAATTATATGTTGGAGCCTGTTTGCTAAGATTTTGGCATAAATTTTGAGATCTTGATTAAGTAGGGAGATTGGTCTTAAATTAGCTGGATGGTCTGACAGCTTACCTGGTTTGGGTAAGGTTACAATGGTTGCAGTGAGCATGTCTTGAGGTAGGGTACCTGATATGAACGCTTTATTGAAAGTGTCCAGTAAATGTGGTGTTAGTATGTCTGTGAAGGTTTGATAATATTCAGCAGTGAATCCATCCGGACCTGGTGACTTGTTTGTGGGAAGTTTATGGATTGCTTGTTGGATTTCTTGTATTGAGATAGAGGTAGAGAGTAGCTCTATATTTGCCTGGCTAACTTTGGGTAAATTACAACTCTGTAGATATTTCCTAATATGTTCAATAGGAGGTTGTAAGATTTGTGGATCATCTTTAAGGTTGTATAAGTTTTTGTAAAAATTAGCTATACTGTCAGCTATTTCTTTCGGGTGGGTTATTGTAGTATTGGAGTTCGGGTTTTTCAAGTATGGGATCCTAATTGTGTTTTTATACCCTTTAGCTTTGCGTGCTGTATAGGAGGTAGGTTTGTCAATATTTGCGTAATGTGTAGTTCTCATTGTCCTAGTAGACTTATCAAATTCCCCTCTTAATAGGTTACAAAGTTTTAGTCGTGTTTCACGAAGTTTTTGGGTAACAGATAAGGCATTATTCTGTTTATGTTCTGTATCTAGTCGTTGAAGAAGTGTCAAGGTATCATTTACATCCTTTTTTTGTTGTTTACGAAATCTAGCATATTGTTGTATGAAGTGACCTCTTATAACTGATTTGTGAGCAGCCCATAAGGTTATGGGATTGTCTACTGAATTTTTATTTAGGGCAAAAAATTCCTTAATGTTTTGTTCAACGTTATTTTTGATATTTGAATTTGTTAATAGAAAGGAATTTAGTTTCCATTCATATATAGGGTTTGGAAATAAGGGAGTTGAGATTGTTAGTGAAATTGGAGCGTGATCGCTCCACGTAATCTTGCCGATATCACTAGATACAATTGCCGAGATATCCGCAGTGTTTGTGAGAAACATGTCTAGTCTGGAATATGTTTGAAATCTATGGGATATGCAAGTATAATCCTTTTCAGAAGCATGAAAGCATCTCCACACATCTACAAGATCATTTTCTATCAACCATGGGTATAATTCAAGTCGAGATTTTTTTAACTGTTGGCAAGAGGAATCCATTTTTGATTGGCTAACAACATTAAAATCTCCGCAGACAATAAGTAAACCTCTTTTTACTTTGTCAATCTTTTGCATGAGTTTGTTCAAGAAGTGAATTTGTTTGGAATTTGGAGCATATAGGTTAACTAAGGTCAACAGTCGGTTATTGATAGTACAGATTAAAATAATATATCTACCTTTTTCATCAATGATGGAGTTATGAAGCGTAAAAGTGGTAGAACGTCTAATTGCAATCATTACACCAGCCGTTTTGCTATTGGCATGTCTTAGAAAGATCTGAGGATACATTTTGTTTTTAAGAGTGGGTGGTTTTTGTGATGAGAAATGGGTTTCCTGAACGCAAAGTACATCAGCTTTGTGTGTTTTAGTCTCATTCCAAAGGAATGATCTTTTTTCCGGGACATTCAATCCCCTAGCGTTAATACTAAGGATTTTAAGCGACATCTCCAATCTCAGAGCTGTTAAGCACCCAGGTGGGAGATGATGAGATTTGACTGTAAATGGTGTAAAAATAAGAAAGGTTACCTGTAAATGGAGGACGAGATACAGCTGAGTAAATGGACGAGGATTGTTTGACGGGGAGCCTGAGGAGCGATGCAGACAATTAAAGCAGCTGCTATGGAAGGGGAAAAAAAAACAATTAATAAATAAAACAAAAACAATTACATTAACATGTGATAATAGCTAATAAAAGCTATACAGAGTGGAAACAATGAACCGTAGAGTAGAAGAGGAAATTCCTAAGGTGTAGCAAATTGCTACGTGAACCGGGGGTATAGTTCACATCTAACAATAAAGAGAAGAAATAATAAGTAATATAAACTCAAACCGGTAACTCCGGTGAAACAGCACCATGGTAAGTAGCAAGATCGTTTCTCTAATGTGTAAGGGGTAAAGTAGATCATACTAATAGTTTGGAAGTATGTTCCAAAATGTACGTTCCATTCAAGTATAAGCTGTGATTGGAAATATAAAGAGTAAGTCAAAGAGAAGAAGGAGTAAATATAGCAGGTATAGAGGAATAAATGAGCGATGAGGAAAGAATGAAGTAGAAAGTAGTAGGAAGTATATCAGTGAGGAATATAGAGGTGAAAAGAGGATTGACATAGTAAGGGAAGATGTTTATGTGAAGGGTAGTAGGATAGAAATAAGCTATATAGTTAAGAAAAAGAGTGAAAGGGAAGGGAAGAAGAGAGGAAAGGGGGAAGAAAAGAGGAATGAATTGGGAGGGCAGATAAGTAATAAGGGAAAAGTGAGTTCAAAAGAGAGTAATAGGCGACGAATGCAATAAAAAATTAAAAGAATAAAGAATTATTGAGAAGATATACACAGCTAAGGTGAGTATGCAAGTCTCATTAAGTTAAAAATAAAGAGAAATACTATACTTTGCAATCATAATAACCATATGGGTACATCAAGTCTAGATCTGTAGAGAGAAAATCAAGTAATAAGAATCCATTGGAGCAAAGATAAAAGGAAGTGTTCATCATTTAAATGCTAGGATCAAGGTCTTCCTGGTTCTGGTGAAATGTCCCATTTTTGAAGTAGGTCCAAACCTTGTTCAAGATTGACAATCCTAGTAGAGTGTCCGTCAGTAATTAGAAGCTTTACCGGAAATCCCCATTTGTATGGAATGTCATTCTTCCTTAAAGCCGCAGTAACAGGATAAAGTTTCCGCCTCATTTGAATGGTCGCTTGAGATAGATCAGTGAAAACCAGGATTTCTTTGTAGAGGTCTGGAACATCTTTGCGTGTTCTCATTGCTTGAAGAATCTGTTCTTTGGTTTTATAAAAATGGAATCTCGCTATAGTGTCTCTTGGAAGAGAGGGGTCAATGTTTTTGGGCCTAGGAAGTCGATGTGCTCTATCAATTTCCAATTCTAGCTTTGTACAATCAGGCAGCAGGGACACAGAAAAGTCTTTTAAATATTTCTCAAGATCTTTCTGGGGTACTGACTCAGGTATACCCCTGAATTTTAGATTGTTACGTTGATTTCTGTCCTCAATGTCAGCTAATTTTAACTTTAGCTCTTGTAATTCGTTTTTAGTAGTTTCGTGGTCGTCCGCCAAGTTGTTTTGTGCTTCCGCAAACTCGCCCATCTTTGTTTCCATGTGAGATACTTTGTTGTTGATAACTGTTATTTGTTTAACAGTGCTCTCTATGATTGACTGTACATCCTGAAGAAAAGTCTCTCTAAGCAGCAGCATGGAAGCCTTAATAAATTCCTCTGAGGCGGTGTTTCCAGTAGTTACCAGAGAAGATAGCGGGTCATCCGAATCTTTGGTAGTCGTGGCAGAAGGAGATGGACGAGTAGAGTCATCCACCATTATTTTCTGTTTTATTGGGCTGTCAGAGGATGAAGAGTTGTTAGAAGACATATTATCTCTGTCCTCCAAATTGGTATCCGATCGATATAAAACAGAGAATTTGTTTGCCTTGTGAGCGGTTTGATTCCCAGAGTATCCACCAGCTTTAGCTTGAGACGTTTTCAGTTTTTGCGAAGCAGTTATTGTGGACTTGTCTTTCTCAAAGTATTTTTGCTGACCACCCTGGTTGCGGGAGCTCTTCCTAGGCGTATCATAACTCATACTTGTCAAATATGTGAGCCAAATTCTGTCTGGTAAGGGCGTACTGGAAAAGTGTATTACAAATTATTATTCAAAATAAATGTACTAAAAATCCTTTTTTTTTTTTTTTTTTTTTACTGTTGGTTACTGTTCCTTTAAATGGGACGATTTCCCGTATACAGCAATTTAACTCAGTTGTAGTTGTATTCACAAAGATGTGCTTTATTGGCAGTAATGTCTTCAAATTTAAACTTGTAGCACTCAATTAGTCCAAATCTGCCAAATGGGTGTTATATAGGACTTTAATAAATCCGCATAGGTAAGAAACTCTGCAGCTCTGTATTAAGATGGCTCCTCTTTCATAACAGTGCTTTGATGCTGTAGATGTTATTGAGACTTGCTCTGTCAACCCACAGCCAGCAAGAGATATGAATTAACTTTAACTTGTCCGTATAGTCAATATATAATGTTAATAACAATGATGTGGTAGGGTTTGTTTCCTCAGGCAGATTCTAGTACGTGGGTATAGGTTTCAGTAAGACACTGTAAGGTCTGGCTAGACACTGTGTGGGGAAAGTCTGTGCTGTTAGAGCTGTGATAAAAAGGCTGCCCCTCCCCCAGCAGCGTCTCTGCACTGTAATTGCTATGATGACTCACTCTGGCTGTGAGCTCAGTTACAGCTTTATGATGTACTTAACTTTAGACTGCTCTTGCGTCTTTTAAATATTGGTAATAAATATAAATTTGGTACCGTTAGATTCCTTAGGCAGATTCCTAAATGATGATGTAGTTTTCAGACAGGTATTCTGCAGTGTCAGACTGTCGCAGCCGTTGATAGAGGGTGCCCCCAGGAGCTGTATAGCAGGGTCTGTGCTGAAGAAATCACGGATCTACCAGGGGGGTCTTTATGGACGGAATTAAGCCTCAAGATGATGCCTGACCCATATAAAACTTATATCTTCAGGTTCTCCTCCGCTTCCCCTTTCGTTTGGTACTTTATATGTTTAGATCCGATCAGTATAGTGTGAAGTCGCTTCAAATGCTGCCTCAGCCGGAGCTCACTCTCTGTGCTTCTTTACATGCGCTCAGGCCACCGTGGGACATATTTTTTGTACACTGCATCTGAAAAGTAGAAAATGTGCCCCATATTTTATTACACTGTTTGTCCCATGTTCGGTAATAACCCCGCTTAGGCCATAGTTGGTTGCATGGCCACATTGTGGGACCCAAAAGGAGAGAAGCACCATTTAGCATTCAGGATATCATTGTACAAATTATAGTCCACTACTTCATCTTGCAAAGCTTTTCGAAACTACACCCCCCTAAAGTATTTACGAAGGGCAAAAGTGAGTATGTTGAGCCCTTATGGTGTGGCTAGAATTATTTCAAAGTCAGTGGAAAAAAATAGCAATTAGCTTTTTTCCCCCCCCATATTCTTTATTTGTGAGACATCATTTTGGTTAGTCGCTTTTGAAATGGAGTAAATGCGCCCCATATTTTATCACGCTGTTCGTCCCGGGCTGGGCAGTACCCCTACTTAGACCATATCTGGTTTTCTGACCGCCTGGTAGAACCAAGAAGGAGAGGAGCCCCCTTTGGCTTTCAGGGCATTATTATATGAATTATAGACCCTACACCATGCCTGCAAAGGATTGGAGCTGTCAGAACAATACTGCACCCCTACAAGTGTATTGGCTGGACCAGGGACGGCTCTGATCGGTCCTTGGTCGGCTAGCAGTGATGCATGGCTGTCTGTGACAGTTAAAGTTCCTGATGGATATATCCGTCATGTTGTGGGAATAAGCACATGGCCAATATATCCATCACTGGGCATTAAAAAAAATCTTGAAAAAAATGATTTATTTTGTTGGAGAGAGGGGGTGGGTGATAGTACCCATTCATACTGCATTTCTGCAGTGTAGGTGTCCATTGTCATGTCAAAAAAGAGATGCCAATGTATACTGTAGCAGTCTCATTCCGAAATAAATAGAGCTGCTACAGTATACATCAGCATCACTTTTTTTGACATGATGCTCACAGATACCTCTAATATACTGCTGTAATGCAGTATGAACAGGATGCAGTGTAGGGTCACATAGAGCGCATCCGCAGCATATTTCACAGTGTGGGTGCCCCCTGGCAATCACAAGGGCGTGATCACTGCTGCGGATGGGTAGCTCCGTGTGTCTGCTCATGACTGCCAGCGAGAAATCTGCCGCTATGAGTGGACACACAAAGCTACCCAGCTGCAACAGGGAACTCATTATTTTCCATACTGTGGATGTGTTCTGTGTGATCCTACACATTATGCATTTTTATTTTTCACTATATTTATTTAACAAATGTCATTTTATTTTTTATTTTATTTTTTACACTTTTTTATATTTTTTTTACATTTTTTATACTTTTTTTCTACACTTACTGTTTTTACACTTTTATTTATTTTATAATTTTTTTTTACACTTTTTTTATATGCTTTGGAATACTTAGTATTCCAAAGCATTGCAGTTATATGCTGCCTGCTAGTTTTACACTGACAGGCAATAACCGGGGAAGACCTGGGAGTCCTTGTAAAGACCCCCGGCTGCCCAGGTAACTAGCAGCATCCCATGATCGTTGCAGAGTGCTACAGGAGAGAGACAGAGGGAGCCCCCTCCCTCTGTCAAAAGTCCTTACAGCTCGTGCTTGCTTCATACCGAGGCTGTAAGGGTTAAACTGCTGGAACCAAAGTTTACTTTGGTCCTGGCAGTGTGGCAGGGTCCCAGCTGTGTGTTACAGCCTAGTCCCTGCCGCGATCTCATGGGTGCACTGGGCAGCACCCATGAGAACCATATACTCGTCCTGGTGCGGGAGCATGCATCCTGCCTGGATGTGGATACACGTCCATGGTCATTAAGGTGTTAAAATTTTTAACAGCAGGTTCCATACTTGGCATGACGGACACCCACAGTGTAGCTCATTATTCAACTATAATAATTAAATATAAAAATTGTCAAGTAATGGAGAAACTGCTAAATATGTTTTTACCATGTAAAAATACTGCTCCCGGTATGATCTAAGCCAGGGCTTTACACATTTCCTATGAATCTACAGGCCAGCAAAAAAGAAAGTTAGGAGCCAAGATGCCACACATCACACACCATGTTATGTGAAGAAACTTGGAAGGTAAGAAACAATCCAGGTAGTCAATCCACCAGTCAGAAAACTTTAGGCAATCATTTTTATTAGCCTCAACATTGCGCATTACAAGGTATTGGAACCTCTTCCTCAGATGTGTTGGCATACATACAAGTAAAATGGCAATTAAATGTACAAACAAATGGCGCCAAGAACAAAAAGCCCCGCCCCCTGGGGGGCAGGATGGAACATCACAGATTAAAAACAAAATAAAAGCATTTAATTTAACACATAAAATCACTAAACAGCAATAAAAAGTGTAGGCACCTAGTAGGGAATAGGATGCACTGATGTAAAGTTTAGTTTTTGGACGTGAGAGGTTTATTGCGGAGCGCAGGGCAGCACGAGCGGTCCGCAAAGTGCAGGAAGACGCTCCCTGAACTGCGCATTGTCATGCTTTTTGTACACCCCAAAAATGAATCACTATGTTTAATATGTTTCATAGCATAATAGCATGATGTCGGACATTTTGTGTATGTTCTTTAGAGCACAAATGTATTCTAAGTTCTCCTATTCAAGTACCAGTCTGGGAGTAGAATACCTCTTATCTCTTAGATATATGGTTGTTTAGAGAAGACTCATAAGGTCTAATTACTCTCTCTAGACAACACTAATACAATTCACCCAAAGGTAAAGGGGGGGTTGAAATAAATAACTATGTCTCATCAGAATGAACATTAGTTCTTTATATATATATATATATATATATATATATATATATATATATATATATGGTAATTGTCATATACTGTTAGTATTGTAAAGGACATCAGTATATATTATAGACTTTGAGAATGAGTCTTTGTATAGGGCTAGTTAGCCAGTGAATGTTATTGTAACTAACAATCAATTACCAAGACTAGACAGAGAGATTCACACATCTGTGTGAAAGAGACCTATATGGTTATTGTTATCTCTCTAATGAATTTAAATGTCTAATTGGAGACTCTATGTCTATGAGAATCAAGGTTTTGATTATTTAAAAAATAATCCCTGTTTGTTAATTATGGTTCCATTCGTCAAGTGTGGAATGTGGGTTTAAGACCAGTTATTGACAGTTAACCCTTAATGGTAATGATGCTAATTGCTTATGCAATAGTACCCCGTAGTGTATGAGTAGTTGACACCTACAGGAAAGGCATTATGGGTGATATCCTCAATGCATTCTGGGTATTATAGTGATGTCATAGTCATTACCATATGTACATGCCCAACCTACATTCATTGGGGAGTTCCAATTTAGTAGGGTGCGTCTAAATAATTAAAAAGTCTGGTAAACCAGATGTGAGAGACTGAGGAGAGGCTGTAGACTCTCTGAACTGGACACTCTGATCTGAACTAGATCATGCTGAATTCTGTACTCTAGAGAACACAAAGACAAAGGAAAGAGATCCACAAGATGGAAGCCATGAAAGCCATGTGAGATCCCTGCAAGCCGGACTGATCACACGGTACCAACCCAATGGCTATCCATGACGATGAGATGGACCGTTCAGTGTTCCTAAGAGCCGAAGCGAGGTTCTTACATAAACTTGGTAAGAGACACAAAAATGGTATTCCATTTAATTAAGACTAATTGGGATAATGTGGATGGGATCATACCATTTAGATTGGCGAATAAATTAATAAAATAAAATAATTAATTATCTCTATATTGAGATTATAGTTTTAGAATATTGTGAGACTTCATTCTACCTGCAGAAGAATCAAGACTCATAATCTATCAAAGCATTACATAATTGCTTAGACATTGATAGAATTCCTACTCGCCAAGCTAAGTGTTATAAGTATATTCCCCACACAGGAAACTTGTTTCAAGTTCTTCCTCCTAAAATATAGAGCAAGATCATATATCTCTGCTATTTGTCTTAATGTCTTACCAAGATCATGTATAGAAAAATAGTCCAGAATTAGGTGGAAGTATATTATAGTTCTTTCATGTATATATCCTTAGATGGGTTTGCTCATTCTTGGAGTCATATGATTTGTAGTTGGTTAGAAGGGGGGGGGGGGAGTGTATTTAGCGTTCCATATTGATGTCTATGATTAGATATTGCCCACCTTGATATCATGAGGTTCCTATGAATAGAGTGATATGTAACCTTTTTCTCATATGATATTCATAACCCAGTAGTTTTTGTTTTATTTGAACAAGTTACTTACTACTCACATGTATTGTTCTACTTATATGTAGTCAATTAACAAACTTTTACTGTTTACTAATATATCTAATTGATATTCATTTGCATATATCATTGTGTTTATTAATCATTTATGTTTATAATCTTATAACCAATAAATCTGCATACTTTTATAATACCTGTGTATTATTGTATATTGCAAAATTACATCCTTAAGCGTTAATGTCATCCCGTCATAAAAAGAACTTGTTGATATCTGGGGAAATAATCGGACTCAGATGTGAATTGTATTGATTGGCTTTGTCTACAATTCACCAGGTCATAATTTTGATATTTTTCATAATTTTTTATTTTTTTATTTTTCATAATTAATATCAATATTGATATTTTTTAAGACCATAATTCATAATTTAGTTATTACCATAAGACAGCATGCGTGAGCATGAAAAAATACTAATATTTACTGTATGTAACAGCCCTGTAAGGAGCGTACTTGGGCAGCGGATAGGAGAATAGATATGAGACAGGAGAGGATCGCTGTATTCAGGTGCTGTCAGAGCTTCTCAAATGTTGAAAAATATGAAATAAAGAGAAAGATTTAATTGTGTGGCATGAATGAGGTTGGTATGATGTGATGAGAGGTAGCCCTGAGGGATAGAGGGGCCACGGAGTCCATTATATGGGGATGCCATTGGCTAAATAAGTAAGTGCATAATTTAAATGCACTTAGTGTATGCATATATTGATCAATTGTAATACATATGAAGTATGCATATATGTATTATTAACATAGGCAAGTGTAATAGATGACTGCACGTGAGATACATAATGTATAGATATATTAGCAAATGCATAACTAAGTGCACAAGAGGATATATATATCATGTCATAGAGTTTATACAATACACATTAGGCTCATATCCCAATATTGGCATGTAAATGGTACAATATATAATAAAATTACACAGCAAACAATTGCCTAGCAATAGATGAGTGCATATATTAATAATAAAACCATTAAAAATAATATATATATATAATATAATATGTAATAAACTATTAAAGCCTGGTGGTGGTATACACATAATACTCTCCTGAATAGAAGTGGGTGATAATGTAGTATAAGGGTTAAACAAGTATCAGTGATGGGGTTTAGCGGATAATATCCATCACTTCTTTGAGACCCGTTGGCATCAGGGAATTCATTTTAAATATCCAGAAGGATTCTCTGCATTGAGGTTTCTCAAATCGGTTATGTATATTTTCTGGGATATTTTCAAGAACTGTCAGGGTGAATACTGAGAAGTCATTATTATGGAAGGCCGCTGCGTGTCTGGAGACGTGTTAAGCCTATCAGTCTGTATTTGTGCGAGAGGCTGGAATATTATATGCAAGGCGGGTGCAGGACGACCCCCAACTTTTACAGTTAAAATATAGAGTTTGGGATATACTCACCATATAAGACTACCCCTCTACCATGATACGGTACCTTACCATTCTTCCCCCACACTAGGTTGTCAGCATAGTTCCCCCACACTAGGTAGGCAGCATAGTTCCTCCCACATTAGGTTGTCAGCATAGTTCCCCCACATTGGGGTTGTCAGCATAGTTCCCCCACATTAGGTTGCCAGCATAGTTCCCCCACATTAGGTTGTCAGCATAATTCCCTCACATTAGGTTGTCAGCATAGTTCCCCACATTAGGTTGTCAGCATAGTTCCCCCACATTAGGTTGTCAGCATAGTTCCCCACATTAGGTTGCCAGCATAGTTCCCCCCACATTAGGTTGTCAGCATAGTTTCCCCACATTAGGTTGTCAGCATAGTTCCCCCACATTAGATTGTCAGTAGAGATGAGCGAATCGAAGTTGACGAACCTGAATTCGTTACAAATGTCTTGAAAATTTCAATTCGCAACGAATGTGAATATCACCACGATTCGATCACGTGAATCGCTTCATTAAACTCCATTTTACAGCGTTCCAGGCTATTGGAGACCTAAGATGGCGGATCCACATGTGATCACTGACCCCTGTGATGTCACAGCCCCTATATAATCGGTGGCCATCTTGCCTCTATTCATTTCATCTATGCACTCAGATAGAGAGGACGGGACTGCGTGTGTGGGAATAGCTCATACCGCAGCGTTACACTGCAACTGCTAGTCACATCAGCATTAGGGAAAGACAGGAGTACAGAGTGCTTTGCCGTTCACATTGAGAAGGATCATTGATAGCTAAACCTCCTATTCACGTTATTGAGCATTGCAGCAGAGAGGGGCAGATTGCTGTCAGCTGCCTAATACAGATCTCCAAGCTGCCTGAACTTTCTGAAGCATCGTATCTCCTCATTTTACAGCCCAATTGAGTTTTTTTTGCAATTTAGGGTTTAATCCCTGGAATTTTTTTTTTTTTGGTGGTGCTGCACTGTTGGGTCCTGCTGCTGTTCAGAAATAAGTGATTGTTCAGTGGACTGTAGTGCATTTGTACCATTTAGTACCTGTTAAGCTGTCAAGTAGAGATGAGCGAATCGAACTTGACGAACCCGAATTCGTTATGAATTTCATGAAAAATTCGATTTGCAACGAATACGACAAATATCGCCGCGATTCTATCGCACAAATCGCTTCATTAAACTCCCTTTTACAGCATTCCAGGCTATTGTAGAGCTAAGAGGGCGGATCCACATGTGAGTACATGGGGCAGGGGATTATGGGAGGGCGGGAAACAGCGGCGGGAATGAAGGTAGGGGGCTGACCCAGAACCACATGTGAGATGCAGCTTATCAGTGTTCACTGACCCCTGTGATGTCACAGCCCCTATATAATCGGCGGCCATCTTGCCTCACTTCATTTCATCTATGCACTCAGATGGAGAGGACGGAACTGTGTGTGTGTGAATAGCTCATACCACAGCGTTACACTGCAACTGCTAGTCACATCAGCATTAGGGAAAGGCAGGAGTGCAGAGTGCTGTGCTGTTACACTGAGAAGTATCATTGATAGCTAAACCTCCTATTCATGTTATTGAGCATTGCAGCAGAGAGGGCCAGATAGCTGTCAGATGCCTCATACAGATCTCCAAGCTGCCTGAACTTTCTGAAGCATCTCATCTCCTCATTTTTCAGCTCTATTGAGTTTTTTTTTCTCCACAAATCTTCTGCTGCTCAGAATTGTGTGACAGAGTGCAATTTAGGGTTTAATCCCTGGATTTTTTTTTGGTGGTGCTGCACTGTTGGGTCCTGCTGCTGTTCAGAAATAAGTCATATTAGTGTGGACTTTAGTGCATTTTTACCATTTTTCACCTGTTACTCTGTCTCTGTGCTAAATTCAGTGTTATACCACACGTTAGTGTTGCTCGCGAATATTCGCAATTCGAATATTATTCGCGAATATCGCATATTCGCGAATTCGCGAATTTCGCGAATATAGCGCTATATAATCGTAATTACGAATATTCGTTTTTTGTTTTTTTTTCTTTTCTTCACAGTACACATCACAGTGATCACCCCTCTCTGCTTCCAGCTTGTGTGGTGTAAAGAAGGCTGTAATACTACTGTGTGAGACTGGCGTGCGAAAATTCGCATATGCGAAAATTCGCATATGCTATATTTCGCATATGCGAATTTACGTGCGTGTTAATTTTGTATATGCCAATATTCACTTATGTTAATTTTCGCATACGCGAAGTTTCGCATATGCGAAAATAAAACGAGAATATAACGAATATGCGAATATTCGCGAATATATGACGAATATTCGTCCATGGCCTATGCCGCTCAACACTACCACACGTTATACACCTGCCGATGTATTAAAGAATTTTTTTTTCCTGAGTACAAACAAATACGCTTAACAGTGTTATACCACAAGTTATATACCTGCCTGTGTATTAAAGAAAAAAAAGGTTTTCCTGCGCAAAAATACGCTTAACAGTGGCCTTATCATTGCAAAGGGCCTACATACAAGCATATAGTGTACTATTTAGTACCTGTATTTCTGTTTTATACCACACGTTATACAACTGCCGGTGTATTAAAGAAAAAAAAGGTTTTCCTGCGTAAAAATACGCTTTTTCAGTGGCCTTATCATTGCAAAGGGCCTAAATACAAGCAAATAGCGTAGCATATACTACCTTTTTTCTGTCTCTGTGCTAAATTCAGTGTTGTACCACACGTTATACACCTGCCGGTGTATTAAAGAAAAAAAAGTTTTTCCTGAGTACAAATGCGCTTAACAGTGGCCTTATCATTGCAAAGGGCCTAAATACAAGCAAATAGCGTACCATATACTACCTTTTTTTCTGTCTCTCTGCTAAAGTCAGTGTTATACCACACGTTATACACCTGCCGGTGTATTAAAGAAAAAAAAGTTTTTCCTGAGTACAAATACGCTTTTCAGTGGCATTATCATTGCAAAGGGCCTACATACAAGCAAATAGCATACCATATACCACCTTTTTTTCTGTCTCTGTGCTAAATTCAGTGTTATACCACACGTTATACACCTGCTGGTGTATTAAAGAAAATACATTTTTTCCTGAGTAAAAATACGCTTAACAGTGGCCTTGTCATTGCAAAGGGCCTAAATACAAGCAAATAGCGTACCATATACTACCTTTTTTTCTGTCTCTGTGCTAAATTAAGTGTTATACCACAAGTTATATACCTGCCTGTGTATTAAAGAAAAAAAAGTTTTTCCTGAGTACAAATACGCTTTTCAGTGGCATTATCATTGCAAAGGGCCTACATACAAGCAAATAGCGTACCATATACCACCTTTTTTTCTGTCTCTGCGCTAAATTCAGTGTTATACCACACGTTATACACCTGCTGGTGTATTAAAGAAAATAAAGTTTTTCCTGAGTACAAATACGCTTTTTCAGTGGCATTGTCATTGCAAAGGGCCTACATACAAGCAAATAGCGTACCATATACTAAATTTTTTTCTGTCTCTGTGCTAAATTCAGTGTTATACCACACGTTATACACCTGCCGATGTATTAAAGAAATTTTTTTTTTCCTGAGTAAAAATACGCTTAACAGTGGCCTTATCATTGCAAAGGGCCTAAATACAAGCAAATAGCGTACCATATATTACCTTTTTTTCTGTCTCTGTGCTAAATTCAGTGTTATACCACACGTTATACACCTGCCAGTGTATTAAAGACATTTTTTTTTCCTGAGTACAATTACGCTTTACAGTGGCCTTATCATTGCAAAGGGCCTAAATACAAGCAAATAGCGTAGCATATACTACCTTTTTTCTGTCTCTGTGCTAAATTCAGTGTTGTACCACACGTTATACACCTGCCGGTGTATTAAAGAAAAACACTTTTTTCCTGAGTAAAAATGCGCTTAACAGTGGCCTTATCATTGCAAAGGGCCTAAATACAAGCAAATAGCGTACCATATACTACCTTTTTTTCTGTCTCTCTGCTAAAGTCAGTGTTATACCACACGTTATACACCTGCCGGTGTATTAAAGAAAAAAAAGTTTTTCCTGAGTACAAATACGCTTTTCAGTGGCATTATCATTGCAAAGGGCCTACATACAAGCAAATAGCGTACCATATACCACCTTTTTTTCTGTCTCTGTGCTAAATTCAGTGTTATACCACACGTTATACACCTGCTGGTGTATTAAAGAAAATACATTTTTTTCCTGAGTAAAAATACGCTTAACAGTGGCCTTGTCATTGCAAAGGGCCTAAATACAAGCAAATAGCGTACCATATACTACCTTTTTTTCTGTCTCTGTGCTAAATTAAGTGTTATACCACAAGTTATATACCTGCCTGTGTATTAAAGAAAAAAAAGGTTTTCCTGCGCAAAAATACGCTTAACAGTGGCCTTATCATTGCAAAGGGCCTACATACAAGCATATAGTGTACTATTTAGTACCTGTATTTCTGTTTTATACCACACGTTATACACCTGCCGGTGTATTAAAGAAAAAAAAGGTTTTC